>NC_072434.2:60897500-61050000 GCF_028878055.3 Symphalangus syndactylus
TGTTATATACATGCAGTGAGACATTATTCAACCTTAAAAAGGAATAAAATCCTGACACATATGACAACATGAATGGCCTTTGAAAATGTGCTAAGTGTAATAAGCCAGACACAAAAAGACAAATACTGTATGATTCCAATTATATTAGGTACCTAGAGTAGTCAAATTCATAGAGACCAAAAATAGAATGGTGGTTTCCAGGGGTTGAAGATAATGGGGAGTGGAAAGTTAGTGCTTAATGGAAACAGAGTCTGAGCTTGAGAAAATAAAAGTTCTAGAGATGGATGGTGGTAATGATTGTAAAACAATGTGAATGTACTCAATGCCACTGAACTGTGTGCTTAAAAAATGGTTAAAATGATAAATTTTATGTTGTGTATATTTTACCACAAAAAAGTCCTGTAAACAAGGAAAAAATAAATCCATGCCTGGCTTCAGAGACCACTTAACTACCACCTTCCAGAATACTCTAGTCTCAAGATCAGTGAAGAAGGTATCATAACTTCCCATAAAACAGAAGATAAGACAGTAGATTGTCCCTTCCTTCTAAATTACAAGAGCTTGCTAAGCACTTAGAAGATACTTTGGCTCAGAAAAAAGAAAAAAAATTCAGACCACATTAATAGCTTTTGGGATTAAGCAATTAGATAAAGTCACGAATGAGGACACCTCTATGTCTAGTCTACACAAAAATGACCTTCAATATTGTAAGGGACACTGGGAGAACACCTACTCTGCCTTTATTAGTGTATCTTAGAAAGACACAATAAAGAAAAGAAAAGGACAAACTGACAAAACAGCACCTCTCTGTGAAAGTAGCTGCTCTCATCTATCCATAACTGCCCTTGACATAGAAAGAGAGAAATCTCTATGCAATTGTAAAAATAGAAGATTGATACTGGCGGTAGGTATATTATCTATCAAAACCCCTTCTAATTTTCCATTATCCCTTTCTAGGAATAACCAAATGTCTCAGCGGTAGACATATCAAATAATTTTCAGATTCTGCCTTTATTTTTCTTTTCTTTCTCTTGAATCAACACATTTTTTGTTTAGTAATTCTACTTCAGTGCATCTGTTGAGAAGAGATGCACTTAGTAAATGAGATACCAGCATTAAATGTGGACCTGAAAGTCTCTTTCTGTAACTCCCAGGAGAAGAATTCCTGGTCTATAATTTGGTGGTAGCACCAGCTAATTACCTGATGCCTTTGTGATCAACATCTCTGACTTTGAATGTGTCTCTAAGATCCTCTGGGGCAAAAACTGCTCAGATGTGGGGTTCATACAGGATGCTAACCCCTTAAATATGTCTATCAATCTGGCTATGCATTTCTTGAAACTGGCCCAAAATCTACTAAAAAGAGCAATATTTAATAACTTGGTCCATTATATCTACAGAAAGTTACCTCACTTGGCATAATACCTGATTATCCCCTGTACCAGTCCTTGTAGTTCAATGTTCACTCTATCAAAATGATAAGACTTGTGTACCACTTTGTACAAGATTTAAGTGTCACTAACAAGATTGCATTCCCCCATTTCCCTGTAGTTCCCAATCCTAATACCATCCTACTGCCACTCCCTGAGGCAGCTGCTTAATTTATAGCAAATCTATACTTAGCATTTTTTTCATATATTCTTGCACTCAGGCTCACAGTATCTTTTTTGTTGCATTTGTGACAGTTATTCCCCAAGAGTTTACAACAATGCTTTCTTAATTCTCACAATTGCTTAACCATTTCCTTACTATGGTAAGCACAACATGGCCTCCCAAAGACGTCCACATCCTAATCCCTGGAACATGTGACTATGTTATGTTACATGGCAAAGGGGAATGAAGACAACAGATGTGATTAAGTTTAATAATATGAAGTGAGAAAGGCTCAACTGGTCATTGTTGGCCTGGAAAATGGAAGGGGTCCACAAGCCAAAGAATGTGAGCAGCCTCTGCAAGGTGGAAAAGGCAAGAAAATGGATTCTCTCCTCCAGAAGGGAATGCGGCTCTTGTTGATTTCTTGGTTTTAGCTCAGTGAGACCCATTTCAAACTTTCGATATTGAGACGTATAAGGTAAGTTTGTGTGGTTTTAAGCCATAGCGTTTCTGGTAATGAGTTATAGCAGCAATAGGAAACAAACTGAGCGATATTTAATTTCCTCTATAAGATTCAACTGTTGTACAATATGTGAATGACCATCTGTCATGCTCTTCAGATAGTCTTGAAAAATTGATTCCCTCTATTTGTCAATAGTGGTAGCATACAATCAACATAAAGTCTATAAATGTCAATTTTGTCAGAACAAAGTGCTTTTTCTAGGATCTAAATTCTAGGCTGTGACATTTTGCAAAATGGAAAGTCTTTTTCTTCTCAAATTTTGGAAGCTCTTCATGACTTTCCCTGGCTGGTTGCTAAAAGTCAACTTAGAGAATTCCTTGGCCTCATAGAATCAACAAAGATCCTTTGTTTCATAGGATCTCAAAGGTCATTAGATGTTTGAATCTTAGCTTTTGGGAACTGGCTATCCCTTTATATGATCTGATGAAAGTGCACACCCCTGAGTCCTTGCTCTGGAAAGATTCATTAGAAACTTTGTCATTTAAAGGAGGCCTGTTAGCCCTCTTTACTCATATGCTCCTCAATTACTAAACATTTTTTTTCTATTTAGATATAAAAGATTGGGTTAGCTTTGGGTATTCTAACTCAGCAGCCCAATGGACATCAGAAACATTAATACTCTGCTAATATTCCTAAAGTTACTTAATGAAGGTCAAACAACTAAGAGGTGAAAGAAATGGGATATGGAGCCAGGCAGTTTGACTCCAGAACCAATATCTTCTCCACTAATTATTCAGCATCAAACCACTGAAACACTACACAAAACTTATTTTCATAAGAATGTGATCATGTAAAATATTACTTGAAATAGTCATCACTGACTAAGACATTTTTGCTTTCTTTTAAAGGTAGGGATGTTCATTGTAATTTTAATGGAAATATATTTGCTATCTTACTGTTCTACTAACATATGAGAAAAATATATTAAGTCACTTATACACAGTCATCACATTATTATAAAACACACCATCTCTAGGAGCTCAACCTAAAATTTAATCACGAAAATTCCTATTTTGACTAGCTGACTGTCTTGGTCATGTTTCTATGTCCCATCTTTCCTGTGTGTAAAATGGAAATAGTCTTTTAAAAATATTATTCAGGACCATTAGTTTTTTTGGGTGCACATTTCCATGAATTTTAATGAAGAAACACCATCAGGATACAAAAGAGTTTCATCACCCCCCAGAACACCCTCATGCTATCCCTGTATAGTCACATTCCCTTCCCATCCATTACCCTTGGCAATTGTCAACTTTTTTCTCCAAAACTATGGCTTGTCTTGTATAGTATGTCATGTAAATGCAGTCTCACAGTTGGTAGCTTTTTGAGACTGGCTTCTTTCACTGGGCATGATATCTTCTTGGCACTTATCAATACTTTGTTCTTTTTTATTGCTACATAGTATTCCTTTGTTCCACAGTTTGTCCATTTACTCACTTAGGGACATTTGAATTGTTTCCAGGTTTTGGCAGTAATGATTACACCTGCTGTAAACACTCATGTACAGGTTTTTGTGTAAACATAAATATGCTTTTCTCTAGGGTAAATATCCAGGAGTGGATCAAGATATACTCAGGATTTTCTCAAAATATGAATTTCTAGAATTCAGGAGACAGTTGGCTTAGTCAATTATCTTTGAAAGGATTCTATAATATGGTATCTCTAAGTAAAAGGGAACTTAGTAAAAGTTTCCCTGATGATGCTACCAGAGACCAATGAAGGAGCAACGAGCTTATTGTAAACAGTAAAGTTACTGTATTTGTAATCTTCCTCTGGGTAAAATAATTCTATATTTGGTCTGAAATGTAGTTGCCATATTTTTTGTCTTCACAGTCAGAGAACATAATGTCCCTCTTTGGTAAACTTTAAGATAATGTATCCCATGGTACAGGGCAACATCAGTTAATTAAACACCACTTAGGACAATGGTGAGCTTAGAGGAAACATAGTATACACATCTACATGGGGAAAGCCAACACTTTTTTTTAAAGCCTCTTTTGAGCATAACAAATGTTAATTGGTTTAGATATTTTAGTTATACCTTTCTGAATCCCTCAGAATCTTATTTAGTTACTGACAGAAGAAAAGGCTTCAAAAAAAAAAGATGTGGATTATATCAATAAGAAATAAAACTAATTTTTTTTTTCCTCAAAAAAGGGCTATTAGACATAAGATACAAGGATCAGTCACCTTCTCATTAACCTCTCAAAATAAATCTATTTCAGGCCAGGCTTGAAAATGTTTTCTCTCTAAAAACTACCATGCAGTCTAACAGTTAATTGTTATTCTTATCAAAGAATGACCCACATTAACATTTACTCGGGGTCATTAGCATATTTATAAAAAAGGGAGAGAAATGAACATTCTTTCCTCTTCTGCTCTTTGTTATGGGGTGTTATGGAAGAAAGTCATGAGAAAAAAAATAAAGTATGTTATTTACCAATATTTCAGACTAATCTATAAATATCAAAATGCCTATACCCATCTTGGTCTTGAACTGGCAGACTAGTGACCAGATTTAAATCACGTTTAGATGCAACAGGATTTGGGACCATTGCGCTTTTTTTCCCCTCAATGTAACCAGTGTTAAACTAGTTAACAAAGACCACAGGGCTGAGGACAGAGGTCACAAAATAATCTCTTCATTTAGGTACAGCGAGATTAATGATTGGAGCAAAACACTCTGATTATTTCATGAGATTGCTTTTTTCCTTTTCTCGACACCAGGGTAGGCATTCTAATGCTATGAAAAATGAACTACTTAAAAAAGAATCAAAATTTGGGGCATGCTCAATGGTTTGGTAGATATTAAAATGCTTTAGGTGTGCAGAAACACGTATTTATACATACAGACAATAAATATTTTTTAAACCCTTGGTCTAAAAATTAATTATTAAAAGGCTTATATAATATCAGTGACAACTTCTGAGCTTCCATGAGTTATTTCATTTTTAAGAAAAATGTTAAATTTTATTTTGAAACCTAACAAAAGTAGATTGTGCTGTCAGTTCAAAATCTGACTACTTGTGTTAGCATTGAGAAAGTCACGGGCCAGTCTCCTGAGTTGGTAGCAGTGAAGATGTAACTAAGAATTTTTCATTAGTTTTAAGGGACAGAGGATATTTTGTAGAGTTTGAATAGTTTGTTGCAAATCATCACATAAAAATTTTAATGTGATGTGGAAATGAAAACACTATTACTTAGTTCCATGATCAACTTGGTCTACTGGTGTGAAGAATGGTAGGAATTGAACAACACAAAACGTCCATCTGATCACTGTAATTATAATTTTATAGCAATTATTTGTAAACAAAGGCAGATATGAACCATACATGAAAATTCCCCAAATTTAAGTTACTTCGAGAAAGTAAAGCATTTAACAGTATTTGATCCATTGTTGACATTGTGAGCTGTAGTATGAAGAAGTTTAACAGTTTTCTACGAAATCCTTATTTCCATATATATTTTTACTTTCTCTTACATGGAAAATCTGGTTTACTAGAACATATTCAATTTTGAAATATTTTTGATAGAGAATAAGAAATAATAGCACTGCTATAAAAACATATTTTTTTTTCTATTAACTATAAGGAAAAATAATGAGTGAAGGTTCTCTGCCTTGAGTAAACTTGAGCAGTATTTAATCAGGACACCTGAAACCACCTTTGCAAAAATTATGATAGTAAGAAAATTCTGACACTGGAAAATTATGACAGTGAAAGAAATGTGACCTAACCAATTCCATCTTGCTTCTAGCCTCCAAGCTACCCTTGTCCATTCCTGGGCATAGGCCAAGATAACTATGAGAGGTGTTTAGTTTAACTTTGAAACAATCATGATAGTCCTTTCCTGAAACAAACTTGCTCCTTGCTTGGGGGGCAGAGCACCTTTGTAAAATTAACAAATTAGCCACAAGGAACTATGGCTCAGGTGTTCATGCCACCAGATGCCACATGATTCCTAACCTTCCCAACTACTTCCATAGATAACATCACTATTGTAAAACCTAAGATTGGTGTTCAAGGTATTTTTCACACTCTTTATCCTGATGGACTAGCTAGTATCACCCAGACCAGTAAACTGGCTCATCTGATCCTGTAGTCCCCATCTAGGAACTGACTAAGGGCAAGAAGACAGCTCTGACTCCCTATAATTTTAACCCCAACCAATAAGCATTCCCCATTCCCTAGCCCTATGCCTACTGCACTATCCTAAAAAAACCCTGGGTTGGGCCAGGCGTGGTGGCTCACACCTGTAATCCTAGCACTTTGGGAGGCCAAGGTGGGCAGATCATCTGAGGTTGAGAGTTCGAGACCACCCTGACCAACATGGAGAAAGCCCGTCTCTATTGAAAATACAAAATTAGCCGGGTGTGGTGGCACATGCCTGTAATTCCAGCTACTCAGGAGGCTGAGGCAGGAGAATTGCTTGAACCTGGGAGGTGGAGTTTGCAGTGAGCCAGAGATCATGCCATTGCACTCCAGCCTGGGCAACAAGAGCGAAACTCCATCTCAAAACAAACAAATAAAAAACAAACAAAAAACAAAAACAAACAAAAAACCAACAAAAAAAACCCTACAGTTTTTTTTTTTTTTGAGACAGAGTCTTACTCTGTTGCGCAGGCTGGAGTGCAGTGGCACAATCTTGGCTCACTGCAACCTCTGCCTCCCAGATTCAAGCAATTCTCCTGCCTCAGCCTCCCGAGTAGCTGGGATTACAGGCGCTGCCACAAGCCCAGCTAATGTTTTGTATTGTTTACAAGAGATGGGGTTTCGCCATGCTGGCCAGGCTGGTCTTGATCGCCCGACTTCAGGTGATCCACCCACCTCGGCCTCCCAAAGTGCTGGGATTATAGGCATGAGCCACCGTGCCCAGACAGATCCTAGGTTTTGAATTTTCTGGGAGACTGTTTTGAGTAAAATCTCCTGTTCTGCTTAGCCGGCTCTGCATTTATTAAGCTCTTTCTCTATTGCAATACCACTGTTTTGGCAAATTGGCTCTATCTGTGCAATGGGCAATATGAACCCATCAGGTGATTGTACACCTTCTATATTTGCTCCAGTATTTTGCAAAACAGACACTGGATTAGACAGTGTCTCATTTCACATGCCTTGGATGGATAGAGTTACACTGAACATAAAGTACATGAACCAGATGTTGGGCATAAATTTCACCCTAAACTAGATATCTCAAAGTATTCAGCTTTCCTATGGCCTCCAAAAAACTTGGCTTTCTTGTCTTTCTCCTATATCCATTTCCTGCTCTTTAAAGAAGATATCGGTATCAAACTTAAGTAACAGAAAAAAGTTTGTATTCTCAATTACTTTTGTATTCTCAATTACTTTTGGACGATAAATTGTAATTGACAGTGGTAGTAATGAAGAAGTTTAGAAGTCTTAAATAGTCCTTTTAAAAAAATTATCAACAGAGGTTGATGCTTTTTGGTTAAAGAGGCAGTAAAGTACTCAAAAGAGCATAGATTTAGGAGAGACATACTTATATTCACATTTTAGTTCTTTCACTTCTATTCACATCTGTGAATCTGGATATGTTATCGATCCTCTCTAAAACAGTTTCCTTACTTGTAAACTGCCTTGTATAATACCAACTTCCTGGAGTTGTGAAGATTCTATAAGGTATCCTATGTAAAGTTTTCAATACAGAGCCTGTGAGAGACTTGGTACTTTAAAAATGGCAGTTGTTATTAGCATCATTCCCAATTATATTCACTAGGCATTGTTTTATGTAGTTGAAATTTGGAGCAAAATTGCTAGCTAAGTTGGCTAATACTAAAAAGGGATGAAGGAAAAAATCCAGTTTGCTACCCTTTGCAGCATTCTTCCTTCCCTTGCCTGATTTATAATGATGAGAGAGAATACTGCCAGTGGCCTAGAATTCTGAGACAAATGAAATTTGCAGTTACAATCTATCCAAGAACAATGCATGTGTAGTTCAGATTAGAAATGGAGGAAGTGGGGAACACCTTCATGGAGTGGAACAGTCAGCAATTCACATATTTAATAGTGAAAATATATAGTCATGTTAATAAAAAAAGCCACAAGATAAAAGGAGTTAGCCATATCTCCAGATTTATTTCTTTATGTAGTAGATATTGTAAATTCCTCCTGTTCTCTCATTTTCTAATATTTAGCCTTGCTTATATTTTAACAAAGCAGAAGGAAGAAATAGTATTTAGAGCAGGCCATTGGCTATGCGTTTGTGGTTCAATTTTTGTTGAGGGGGAGGTGTTTGAAATAGTTCACTGACATGAACCGTGTGTTTATGTTTTCAGGTTCCCAAAGTTTTTGAGTACACCTGGAAATAATCCTCACCTGGTAGAATTCTAGCGTAATACCCAGAGCAGCACTGATGATTTGGTTGTGCCTCCTGTATTCGGCCACCACAACAAACTCCAGTAGAATTCAGAACAAACGGGATATACTTTTCTTCACAACAGCGGTGTCCAGGCTTGGAGTTATAGAGCACTCCGTCACAACAAACCTGAAAGTTTGAAATCAGTTTTAAAGAAATGTCAGTTTAGTTAAGAGTATTATGCCACTGTATCTCATGTAATATAATTATTTTCTTATAAGGCATGGAAGATCTGAGACCATATTACTCATATTTCGTTGGTTTAAAAATGTATTTTCCAGGATCATTCAAATTTTATAAATGTTATTTGATAGAATGCAGCTTTTTTGAAGTCTTCAACCATGCTTTGTGCTCTATTATAATACTATATTATAATATAGTATTTTAATATATTATAATATAGTATTTAATATTTATAATATATAAATTTTATATAATAAAATAAAAGATATAAGATGTATATCTTATATCTTATACATATACATATGTATATATACATAAGATATACATCTTTTATTATATAAAATTTTATAATAAAAATAGATATATTTAAATATATGTTTACATATAAGTATATATGTATTTCAAATACATACATTTTTTATTATATAAAATTTTAATAATGCCTTAAACAAAGTCTTATTCTTATTGTTGGGATTAAAGAGGCAACACAGGTATTGCAGTGAAAGACAACAGAGGAAGTTAATTAAATTAAAAAAATTGTAAATTTCATTTGGGGCTAGGTATGAATATATATTTTCTAGCATGAAAGATTGGAGAGAAGTAGGAAAGAGACTTTTATTGTAGGTCTAAAGGTGAGTGAGTTCTCACGAGATTTGATGGTTTAAAAGTGTGTGGCAGCTCTCCCCGTCGCTCTCTCTCCCTCCTGCCATCACATGAAGAAGGTCCATGCTTCCCCTTCACCTTCGGCCATGATTGTAAGTTTCCTGAGGCCTCCCAGTCATGCTTCCTGTTACGTCTGCAGAACTGTGAGTCAAACCTCTTTTCTTCATAAATTACTCAGTCTCAGGTAATTCTTTATAGCACTGTGAAAACGAACTAATACACCTGGGAACATGTTAGAAATGCAAGTTTTCACAGCCAAATCTAAACCTACTGAATCAGAATCTCTGGGGCTAGAGTTATGAGATACTAGGTTTTAACAATGCCCCCAGGTCTTATGTTCACTGGGATTTGTGAACCATGGCTGTCATCTTATGGTAAAGCTTGTTTAAGTATTTTGGGAAACATTAATGTTTACAGTGATTTAGCCAAAAAGCTTTTAAAGCCTCAATAAAAGTCTCTTTTCTACTTCTCTCCAATCTTTCATGCTAGGAAATGTGTGTTAGTACCTAATCCCAAACTGAAATTAAAAATTTTTTTTTTTGAAACTTAACTGACATCCTTTATTCTCTTTTACTGCAATACCTGTGTTGCCTCTTTAATCTCGACAATAAAAATAAGACTTTGTTTAAGGCATTATTAAATAGTGTATCTCATTTTATTGTAATAATGTATGACATTTGCATTATAAGAATAACCAAATGTGATGTTTCTTTTCAAGACTATGAGGTGAGATTTGCACACGCGTGTTTTCTGAAGGCTAACTTCTGCTTCCCTATTCATCAATTTACATTTATTTTCTATAAAAGGTGACCTGTATGATTTTTTTTGTACAGTAGATTTGTCTTAATCATTTTTAAATTGATTTAAAATTAAACTAACCGGTTCTTTGTCATTCACTGAATTTAGGAATGTTACACCAACCAGTCACTTATTTGGTACAAAGCTTCATTAAATTTTTTCAAAAGTTACAAAAAGCAGTTTCTGAAATCACAGCATAAAGAAAGGTAGAAGTAATTTTATCAATAATTTTAGCCTAAACATAGGTAAATATTATTCTGTTAATACTTTATTAGTATTTTTCTTCATCTCATTAATTTTTCTTCACCCTATCACAGGTATATTTTAATTTAATATGAACATTTTAAGAACATCTACCTTTTGATCTTTTAGAATAAACTTAAATTGAAACATTATCTTTACTAGTTTTACTCTACTTAGCTTTGATTTTACCACTAAAGTTATAGGGTTGAAACTTATCAAATCCATTATACAAACCTAAACTACTATGACAGTTTCTGGCCAGAATCAGTTTTTACTTTGATGAAGCACATTGTTTTCTGCACTCCACAAACTTTAAATCATTTATTCATATGTCTATACAACTATTCTCTCTTTGTCCACTTTGTAACGGATAATAAAAATTAAAATAATAGAAGCAAAGAAAAAAATTGAGAAGTGAATTCTGTGTTTTGCCAACATTTTTCCAAGTTTTTTTTAAATGGAGGATATGTTTAATGGGCAAATTTATTTTAGTATTTTTCTTCTCAGAAATCCCAAATTTAATTTTATACAAATATGTTCATCAGATGTATGTATTTAAATATGTGCATACTTAATGGCATAAAATGATGTCAAACTTAGGCATAATGATAATTTTAGAGTGTAAGTATCAAAAAATGCACAGTTAGTAACTGCTGGCTTTATGCATTTCTTAGATGATAACTACTGCTAAACTTGTGTCAGCCATAATAATTTGTATTTTGATCCATATTGCTTCAGTAACTCACTTTCTTAATTATGATGTTCTTTTGCAGTAAATCTTATCAATTTAGTAGTAGGTTTAGCCATTGAATGTGTGACGCTGTTGTTGACAAATAGGAACATTATTTCATTATATAAAATTCTACCTTCAAACTAAGGATTTTGTGTTGTTTGTCAATAAAAGTAATTTACAAACTCCTCTGTCTGGCTGTATTATTGATCTGATTTCTAAGCCGCATCTAATATGAACATTAATCTGCAAATGACTATAATGCTAAAATATTTCTGACAAATCATAAAATGTCCTCCTCACAGTTACTCATCAGTGCCATATAAACAAACACCTATTTGTAGCTGAAAAGATCTGTTGTAAAGAAAATTTTAAGTCACTCAGTCAAATACAAATTTGGGATGTACCCTATTCTAATAAGTTTATATTTCTTGTGAAGATAATAAAAAATGGGAAGGCTAAAGTTCTCATGAGGGTGATAATGATTTTTGTAAGCATCCTTTCTTTTCCGTGGAGTCTTCTTCATAGAGTAGTGGAAATATTGATCATAATACATCGTGGTGTGAGAAGCTAATAATTTCACTTGGAGTCTTGAGTGAGAAAAACATAGTTCACTGACTAGTTAGAAAAGACTTACCTTAGCTTCAGGAGAATAGCAAATGTGTCCACAGATATATTCAGGTTTTTGACACCTCACTGCCTTGCAGAGCTTATCACTCTGGTCCTGCACTAACTTTTGAGTTTTAGGGCATGGATACCATGTTTTCCATAGGAGATCATATCCAAGAATGATGCCATTTGGCTTCTGTGGAGGCACCCAATCAATTTGAAGAGATCTGCAACAGATAGAATAATCAATACTTCTGAAAAGACACTATTTAACATTGATGCTATCAGTCTTAAGTAAAAAGTGGCAGCAATAGATACTAATATATATATATAATTATATATATTATCATATATTTTCAAATCAATCAAAATTATGTTAGCTTTTGGAAGAATAACACGTGGCGTGAGGTGGTTTTTACTTTAAGTTTCAAAGACAAGAAGCAAGTGTCATATGGCTAATCAGGAAAATCAGAGCATTTTGTTTGGTAAGCAAAGATAAGACATACATGACTTGGTAAAGAAGGTGGCAACTTAATGCCTGCTTCTAACCTGCTTCTCCTTTGCCTTACCTTACCTAGGAGTTGTGATATGAACCATAACTGCTCAGAGATGCCGCGGGAACACTATGATGGGATTCCTATGGAGGTTCCTAGGAAATTTTAGCTTTCTGGAAATAGCTGCCACCTTCTCCTTTCCTCTTTCTTTCTGCTAAACGTGATGTCTACAACTTCAGCAATCATCTTTCAGTTATTTGAGAAAGGCCAAAACAATAAAAAAGATGCCGCCATTATCTTTGGCATTGGTGAACCAATGCCAACAACTATCCACAGCGGACTCTTGAACAAAATAAATTCGAACTGTGCAGATCCACTTCCATGTAGATTTTCTTCCACCTCTGCCATTTATGAGACAGCAAGGCCAACCTTTCCTCTTTCTTCTCCTACTTAGCTTACTCAATATAATGATAATGAGGATGAAGACTTTTATAATGATCTACTTCCACTTAATGAATAGTAAATATATTTTCTATTCCTTATGATTTTCTTAATAACATTTTCTTTTCTTTAGCTTACTTATGGTAAGAATATAGTATAAATATATATACAAACTATGTTTTAATCAGTTTTTTATGTTATCATTAAGGCTTCTGGTCAACAGTAGGCTATTAGCAGTTAAATTTTGGGACAAAAGTTATATGCAGATTTTTGACTGGGTGGGGATCAGCAGTCCTAACCCCTGCATTGTTCAAGAGTCAACTATATATCTAGAGCTATTTACGTAAATCTCTTTGGTCAGGTGTTTTGTTACTTGCAGCCAAAATAAATGCCCAAATTGAGAAATTTTATAATCACTAACTTATTTAAAACATACTTTGCTTAATTTTTTGACTCGGCTAAATAGATTCTTTTTTTTTTTCAATAACTCTTTAACTAGCATGGTCTGACATGATTTTTGGTGAAAAATATAGAACTTAAAGATTCCCATAAGAAATATGTTTACATTGTCATGTTCTTAAAGAAAATGTTTGATTTTAAAAAACTGAGTGATAATTTCAATTTAAACCCAAGTAGAAAGTTTCTATGAGAGGCAGGGTTTGGTATACAATGAAGGTATAACATCTGATCAAAACTTTACTGCATTTTCAATGATCTATTAATATTTCATTTGCTGTAGCAAATGAGGTCATAACATAAAGCTGTTCACAGAGGAGACAACACCGAATAAAATGATTTGGTCTCAGGTTAATGTTATAGAACTTAAATTCTGCACTTAGGTCTACTTGCCAGAAAAATACTGCCTAGACCACGCATCTATGCTATCTTTAGTATTTGCTTAATAATCTCTACAAGAAGACAGTAGTTAAAGTTTTTAATAAAGCCCCAGAGATTTGAACATGACATATTCTTGCAGTGTAGCACAGCAAAGAAAACCCCCTTTTTGTGAAACACAAGGTAAATATAAAAATTATAATGATTTTTTTGTTCTCATTGTTTTCAAAAAAATGGGTGAAACTCTGACATTCAAGATTCGTTCTTTTTTTATGATTCTAGAATTTCTAGCCATAAAAATTAACTAATCACAAATATCTGTAGGGTACATTTTACATATAAAGCATTAGCGTTCCCATATATACTTTGGAATAAAGCAAGCACATAAGAACCTTGTCCTTCTACTTCAAAAGTTAAACAATAAAAATCTCACAACTTATGTTGGATGCTTTTTTGCTATCGTGTAAAATAACATTTCAACTATACCTTTCATTTTAAGGCAAAATATGTCTTTGCAGGCCAAATTACTGAACCCTATCAGAATTCCAAGTGACGTCACATATTAGGAATTCAATTAAGCCCAAATATTTATGTTAAAAAGTGGCAGTCAGGATAAACCTCGACATTTTAATAGACTGCTAAAAAAAGAAAATTATTATTTCAGTTTTGTGGAGGTACAAACAACACATTCAGTAATGAAACTCTGTAGATAGGAAATTAATGTCACTTATGAGAGAACAGTCTCATAGGTGACTTGTATAGCCACAGCTATTATTCTAAAGCCTTTATCCAACTTTCAAAATTAATTCCACATCCTGCAGATACCTCTTTTGTATTCTCTGCATAATTAACTACAGAAAAGATTACATTTAAGTGACATTCAAGAGTTTGACTTATCCACAAAAGCTCGTGAACTAGTAAAGTCTAGAAAATCCCATGCAGAGCACATTCCATGCCATTATAACTTCTCTTTCTTGTGCAACGTAACTGTTAAGTGAGACAGCCTATATTTTCAGCGAGAACATGAACAGTTTGCTTTTGAGGATTTAATCAAGTACACGAAGGAAAATAATTAAGAAGAGAAGTGGGTTTAACATCTGTACATGTCTCATTAGAGCCAACTGGAGAGACAATTGAAACTCCTTTGGTTGCTGATCTGAAAATGAAAGGCATCTTTGAGAAATATGCATCATTATTAGCGGGATTAATTGTTTCATTGCTTTGATGTTGAAGAGTAAAATGGAACATTCTTCAATCCCAGGAATAAATGTTAAATATTGGAGAAAAAGAGGTGAAGATATTTTTGGGCACTCATGCATAAACATAAACAGATTGCAAATATTCAAATGAATTTTTTTTGGCAGACTTGTTCATGAAATAACTGTTACAGTTTTTTTTAGAATTTAAAGTAATAGGAACTGAAATTTAAGATACCTTAATATAATTTCTGATAAAAGTCACCATGTCTACACACATTTTTTCCCTCTCAAATCTTTGGGTTACATTTTCTCATATTTTCTTGTTCCTTCACACACACGCACACACACACACACACACACACACCCCACATACACACAACATTGTAGATTATACATTGCAAAGTCTCTAGGTTGAATTGTCTTCCTCTGAAAGTAACGGGCTTTACTAGAAGTCAGTTAAATTACAGGTGGATTACAATCTTGGGGAAGCCTGGAGTTTAAAAAAATATATTTTAATCAATACATAATAGATGTACGTATTTAGGGTCCATGCGAGTATTTAATACATTCATATAATTTGTAAAGAACAAATCAATGTAATTGGCATATCTATCACCTTAAATATTTGTCTTTTCTTTATGCTAACAACATTTAAATTATTCCCTTCTAGCTATTGTGAAATATGTAAAAGATATTGTAAACTATAAATCACCTTACTGATCTATCAAATACTAGGTATTATCTCTTCATTGAAACTCTAAATTTATATCAATTAATCAATCTATCTCCCCACGACCCTTTCATGCCTCTGGTAATCACCAATCTACTCTCTACCTTCATGAGGTTCACTTTTTTATCTCCAACATATGAAAGAGAACATGCAACGTTTGTCTTTCTATGCCTGACTTATTTCACTTAACATAATGACCTTCAGTTCCATCCATTTTGCTGTAAATAATAGGAGTTAAGTCTTTTTTTATGGTGGAATAAGAGTCCATTGTGTATATGTACCACATTTTCTTTATCCATTCATTCATGATGAGCACTTAGGTTGATTTCATATTTTGGCTATTGTGAATAGCACTGCAACAAACATGGGAGTACAGGTGTCTTTTCAATATATTGTTTTCCTTTCTTTTGGATATACACCCAGTAGTGAATTGCTACATTATACAGTAGTTCAATTTTTAGTTTCATGAGGAACCCCCATACAATATTCTATAGTGGCTGTACGAATTTACATTCCCACCAACAGTGTAAATAGAGTTCCCCTTTCTCCACATCTTCACCAGCATCCATTATTTCCTGCTTTTTTATTTTATCAAAGCCATTTTATCTGGTTGACATAATATTTCATTATGGTTTTGAGTTGCAATTCTCATCTCTTTGGTGATGTTGAACATTTTTTCATATACCTGTTGGCCATTTGTATGTCTTCTGAATAGGCAATAGGCAATATAAATGCCTATTCAGATCATTTGCCCGTTTTTAATCAGATGTTTTGTTTTTATTTTGCTAACGAGTTGTTTAAGCTATTTGTATATCCCAATTATTAATTCATTGTCAGATAGATAGTTTGCAAGTATTTTCTCCCATTCTATGGCGTGTCTATTCACTTTGGTAATTGTTTCCTTTGTTGTGCAGAAGCTTTTTAGCTTGATGTAATCCCATTTTTCTGTTTTTGCTTCTCTTGCCAGTGTTTTTGAGATCTCACACAAATGCCTTTGTCTAGATCATGTCTGGGAGCATCTCCCCAATGTTTTCTTCTGTTGGCTTTACAGTTTCAGGTCTTAGACTTAAGTATTTAATCCATTTTGAGGTGATCCTTGAATGTGGTAAGAGATAGGGGTCTAGTTTCATTCTTCTGCATATGGGTATCTAGTTTTCCCAGCACCATTTATTAAAAAGACTGTTTCCTCATGGCAAGTTCTTGGTTCCGTTGTTAAAAATGAGTTGTCTGTAAATGCATGGATTTATACCTGGGTTCTCTATTCTATTCCATTGGTTTATGTGTCTGTTTTTATGTCAATACCATGTTGATTTGGTTTCTTTAGGTTTGTGCTTTATTTTGAAGTAAGTAGTGTAATGCCTGCAGCTTTGTCTTTTTTTTACTCAGATTGCTTCAGCTATTCTGGGTGTTTTGTGGTTCCATATAAATTTTAGAAATATTTTTCTATTTCTGTGAAGAATGTAATTGGTCTTTTGATAGGTATTACATTGAATCTGTAAATTACTTTGGGTAAAATTGTCATTTTAATAATATTAATTCTTCTAATCCAAGAGCATGAAATATCTTTCCATTTATTTGTATCTTATTCAATTTCTTTCATCAGCATTTTATAGTTTTACTTGTATAGATATTTTACTCCTCTAGTTAAATTGATTCCTAGGTATTTTATATTCTTTGTAGCTATTGTTAATGGGACTGCTTTCTTGATTTCTTTTCAGATTGCTTGCTGTTGGTGTATATAACTGCTATTGATTTTTGTATGTTGAGTTTGCATTCTGCAACTTTACTAAATTTGTTCATCAGTTGTAACAGGTTTTTTGGTGAAGTCTTTAGGTTTTCTGATTATAAGAGCATGTCATCTGTGAACAAGGCTAATTTGACTTATCCCTTTCCAATTTGGATGCCTTTTATTTCTTCTCTTGACAAATTACCTCACCAGGATTTCCAGTATTGTGTTGAATAAAAGTGTAAGTGGGTGTCCTTGTTTTGTTCCAGTTCTTCCAGGAAAGACTTTCTTTTTTTCCCAGTTCAGTACAATGTTAGCCAAAGGTTTGTCATACATGGCTTTTATTTTGATGTATGCACCTTCTATATCCAGTTTCTTGAGGGACTTTATAATAAAGCCATACTGAATTTTATCAAATGCTTTTTCAGCACCTATTGAAATGATCATATGGTTATTGTACTTGGTTGCCAAAAACAAAGAAACAATGAAAAAACTCTAAAATTTAATTGTATTTCTCCACATTTTGACTTTATGTTTTCTCAATTTGTATATTTTTATGTTGTCTATCTCTTAACAGGTTGCTGTACCTACTATTGTTTTTGATAAATTTGTCTTTTGGGCTTCATACTGAAGTGATGAGTGGATTACATGCTGCAATTACAGTATTAGAGTATTCTGGGTTTGTCTGTGTACTTAATTTATCAGTGGGTTTACTTTCAAATGTTTTCTCTCTGTGCATTAGTTTTTTTATTTCTTGCAGTTTGAAGAACTCTCTTTAGTATTTCTTATAAGATGGGTCTCATAGTGGTAAATTACTTCAGCTTTTTATCTGGGAAGGACTTCATTTCTCTTTCATATTTGAAGGATAGCTTTACTGTATACAGTATTTTTATATGGCATTTGTTTTTTTATTTCAGCACTTTGAAAATGTCATCCCACTTCTTCCTAGCTTGTATGGTTTCTGTTGAGAAGATTGTTGCCAAACAAACCGAAGCTTTTAAATACGTTATTTACTTCTTTTCTCTTGCTGCTTTTAGGATCCTCTCTTTGTCACTGACCTTTAAGAATTTGATTATTATATGCCTTGGAATAATCTTATTTTAATCAAATCTGGTCTTCTCTGACCTTTCTATATCTGGATATTTCTCTGTTTCTTACATTTTAGAAAGTTTTCTGTTAATCTTTCTTTTAAAAAGCTTTCTACCTCTTGCTCTTGTTCACCTTCCTCTTGAACACCAATAATTCCTAGATTTTGTCTTTTCAAGTAGTTTTCTATATATCTTGTAGGTGATCTTCACTTGTTTTCATTCTTTTATCCCCACCTCTCTGTATTTTCAAATAGCCTGTCTCAAGTTTGTTGATGCTTTCCTCTGATCTATTTTGCTGCTGAGAGCCTCTAATGAATTTTTCACTTTAGCAGATGTATTTCTCAGATCCAAGATTTCTTTTTTAATTTTTTGAACTATTTTAATCTCTTTGTTAAATCTGTTAAGAAATGTCTGAATTTATCTTACGTACTATCTTGGTGATCATGAGTTTCCTTAAAACTGTTATTTTGAATTCTTGGTCACAGAGTTCACCTATCACCATCTTGTTAGGGTCAGTCACTGTTTCCTTGCTTTTGTCAGCTTGAGAAGATCCTACTTCCCTGTTTAAAGAAGTTGTATGTCTGCAAACACACCACCGTCCTGCATATTATCAAGGATATGTATCTTTGAATTATTTTTAATTCCCTGAGTTTATTAAACAGCAACTTTAGCACATTTTCTTTTGGAGCATCCTCTCATATATTACTCTTCTCTCCATTTCTTATGGATATATGTCTATGTCTTTGCATTGAAGGATTAGTTATTTATTGCAGTCTTCTCTGTCTGGCTTGTTTTGTTTTTTCTTAGATATGTTTGCATAGAGATTCTTTGTAATTTTTCTGTTCATTTTCTTTCATTTTTTTTTAATTCACTGGGTCACTGCCTCATTTTTGGCACTAGATGGTGCCTTAGGTCCAGGTTTGCCTTGTCTCCCGTAAACTATCAGAACACCACCTTTCCCAAATAGGGGAGGTTCCAAAGGGGATATCCTGGTAGTGTGAGGAGGCTGGCTGAGGATTGGTGCCCAAGAAACCTGTGGAGTGAAACTACTACAGTGTGGTGCTACTGAACAGCCACTCTGATTTGGCATCTTCTTTTACTGAGTTACAGAGCAGAATTTCCAGGGCTGGTGATAGTAGTCCCATCTCCCCACATTGTCTCTGGATGTCCTCACAGAGATAGATCCCTTCGGGCACTCCTGATGCTTCCTGTGGGTTGAGGCAGGTAAAGGTCTCCTGCCAAGTAACCTAAGATGGTCGGGAAACTGTCCACTTCAATCGCACTTTTCCAGTGCAGAAATCAAGGGTCAGGAAAATATTTTCCACAAGCATGGTGCTGAATATATTGGGGAGATGGGTGTTGTGGATATGAAAGTCCAATTTTCTTACCATCTGCTCAGAGATTTTCACTTCTCTGTGACTGTGGGAACTGTCTTTTCCTCATATTTGAGTTCTGGGATATTGCTGTGATAATCTCAGCTCTGTACATTTGTTTCTGTTTTCTGTGGAGAGGAGTGAAGCCAGCTTGCTTCTATGTCATCATTTTGGAACTAGAAGTTCTTTACACATATTTTGGTACATGAATTCATCAAGCGTTCAGACATTCTAGTTGTAGTTATTTCTTTTTAATTATGTCATATTGTCAGCAAAATTACTATTCTACTACTGTTACTACTACATACTATTGTGCCACCCCCACAGTTGTCATCACTTTCTTCTTTATTTATTTTTAGAGATGGGATCTTGCTATGTTGCTCAGGCTGGACTCAAACTCCTGGGCTCAAGCAATCCTGACTCAGCCCCCCAACTAGTTAGGATTACAGGTGCATTTCACCCTCCCCAGATCTCATCACTTCCAATTGTCCCTTCAAGTACAAAATACCATTGAAGCTACAAAGGAGTGTAGAGAAAATAATTTGCTATCACTTACCTTTATACAGGTGAATATCAAAATGATACAAGTCAGATAAAATTTTTATGAAGACAGGTTCACATTACTATTCTTTAATATTTCATCCTAATATTTTATCCCAATTTTTTTCAAAACATTTGTTTGACCAGAGAAAAGAAATCTTCATACACTCTAAGATATTAACCTAAATTGTTATGGATTAAATAGCTCTAGATTATCTGGTTATGTTTACACAGGCTTTTTTTCTAATCAATTTGGTCATTTTTGTCAATCATTTATGTAACACTCAAGTTCTTCAATATTATTCCAGATCATGGTTATCAAAAATGATCAGAACACTTTTAACAAAGATGAAATAAATGTAATATGACAAATTTAATTCTTTGCTTTCAAGTCATTGAATATTTAATTATCCTACTGAGATGTTTATTATAAATTGTAGTACATAAAAAGTCAAAATGCAAAACCCATGTTCTTTTAATAAAAAGGAACACACATTTCCCTCCTTTTGTCATTGGAGGAAAATGTGGTGAGGAGATCTTGGGACAGCTTGACAGAGAACTCTTAAATTTGGCAGTCTATATGAGCATAGAAAATAAAGCTTCCTTCTCTTAGAGAATTCTGGTGGCCAGAGATTGGCCAGAGCAGTTCTGCAATGAAAGCTTAAGCCTAGAATACCACAATATCGATCTATATCATGGCATAGATGGATGAGTTTCTCAAGAGCCAAGTGGATGCCTTGCAAGATGGCTAGGCTTGAGCTACCTTGAAGGTACATTGCCCAGGACAGTGGCCTTCTGGCATGAGGAGACTCCAGCAGGAAGAGTCTTTGGAATGTTCTGCTCTTTTGGCACCACAGGTGATCAGCTATAAAGGGCAACACTTGTGTAAGGGAATTTGGCTATTCAAAGATTCTCTCAAAAAAAAAAAAAAAAATACAATTGCCCAAGAAAGCATCACTTGTCAATGGAGAGCTGTGATTGTCAACCAGTGATGGCAGTGAAGTAATAACATTGAGAGGGAACATATTTGGATAAAATGGAATAGAAAAGAAAGAGTAAGAGGGAAGAAAAGAGCAAACTACAATTAGGCCTGAGCTTTAGAAATGATAGAATCTTTGAACTAGATGCGAGGCTAATATTTTGATGGTGATGGAATGGATTTTTTAATACTTGATCATGAATCTTAATTATCAAAGTGAGACTCATAACTAAAAATAATTGGAAAGCCATAAGATATTCCTGAGGGGTATTTGAGAATTAAGGGAAGGATAGCCAAAACAGTGTGTTTAAGGCAGTAAGTAGCAGGTGAAAAGTAAAGGATATTTTTTTCTCTTTGTATCTAATTGGATTAAGACAGCTCCATAAAATGGTTATATAAACTTAAAGGATGAAAACATGAACCAGGGTGGTAGTGGTGGAAATGGAGAAGAGTAACATATATGAGAAGATGCTCCAAAAGAAAATGTACTAAAATCGATGTTTAATAAACTCAGGGGATTAAAAATACTTCAAAGATATAGTCCTTGATAATATGCAGGATGGTGGTGCATTTGCAGAAGTGGGTGTTGGAAAAGATGATGAGTTAGATGAGAATTAACTTTTGAGTCTCATGGTTATGGAAGTGATGGGTGAATATCATGACATAAAATCAATAGGCAAGTGGATATGTGGGATTAGAGTTTAGGGAGAAAACAGGGCCAGAGATCTTTGAGACATCAGTATGGCTTAAAATTGCAGGACTGAACTACCTGAGCAAGGTAGGGAGTCTTTTCCCTGAGGACACCCAGAAGTCATAAGTGGATTTTTAATGGAACCAATAAAAACAAAACAAAACAATGAATGTTCAGAGAACCAGGGACAAAGTGGCAGTTGAGGGCTAAAGTGAATTAGGAGGAAGAACTGGATTTTGCTGAAAGGCACTCAAAGGCTACTTCAGCCACCGAGCTGTTTCTGTGGGAGCTACAAGAGGTAAACAAGTTAGGAGGAGTTTGGGAAGAAGAGGGAGGTAAGGAAATGAAAATAGTGATAGCAGAGCCACAACAATAAGCCCAATATTCTCTTTTCTATATATTCTGTCTATCTATTCTGTTTACATTCTATATTCTGACTCTATTCTATTAAGGTCTCCTTAAACAGAATGTGATAATCAGAACTCATGGCCATCAAATGAGTAATATTTCCTAAAAGCCATGGTGACCATAAGGCTATTGATTGGATCTGTACAAATTGCACTTAGCGTACTCCAAATTCTCTCTTTCAAGGTTCTACCCATATCCTCTAAAGATTTAAGCAGATAATTTTAGTCCATATTAAAAATAGTCTACAATTGCCCATTTTGGTAAGCGAGTTTGGTATACAGGTGAAAAAAAATGATTTGACATTCTGTATCCTTCAGCCCAACACTCTCCCTATTAAAGCAAACAAACAGAAATGTGGCCTTAATTTTTTCTTTTAAATGCTAAATAATTAAATTAAATGTAAAATATTTTTTCTTTTAATTTTACAAAACTGTAAAATCATTACTTCAGTTGAAGCTATCATTCACTGAGAAAAGTTAGGCAGAAAAATCAAGGATAGAAGAGATTCCCTGATATCTAATGTCATAGCATAAAAAGTATATCATAGCATGCCTCATAAAATTTTGTGAGGAAAGCTCTGACCACAAGCTCTGACCTCTTGAACCATACTTAACCCCACATTAAGTAATTTAAAAATATAGGGGGATGCCAGGGGCTGTGTGGCTCACATCTGTAATACCAGCAATTTGGGAGGCCAAGGCGGGAGGATGACTTGAGCCCAAGAGTTCAAAAGACCAGCCTGGGCGACATAGTGAGACCCCATTTCTACAAAATAATTTAAAAAATATATTAGCTGGGTGTGGTGGCATATGCTTATTGTCCCAGCTACTCAGGAGGCTGAGGAAGGACTGCTTGAGCCTGGAAGGTCAAGGCTGCAGTGAGCTGCACTCCAGCTTGGGTGACAGAACGAGATCCTGTCTCAACAACAACAACAAAAAAGAAAAAAATATAGAGAGATTCATTAATGACGATAGTGGTTTAGCATTCATTTAGAGACATCTAACCTATGCTGTTATCAGAAAGATTTCTGGAAAGTTGGTGTGTAAAAATATCATTGATCTCATTCGGCATCTAGAAGCAAATCTTAAAACAATTATTTGTGACTGCTACAAAGACTTTATACCTCACACTCCTCATCAATAACACATCCCCAAACTGATTTGGATGTGAAAAAACTGCCATGGTTCCAATTAAAGACATTAAAAGACATGATCTGAGTTCTTTCTCTACTTTCCCTTGAGCCTCATGCCTGGAAATGATGCATTTTGGAATACTAGCAGTAATGTAATAAAACATCTTTCTTGTTTGTGTTATTTTCTTAGTTGTTCCATTTATGGGGAATAAATAACTAAACTTCATAGTCAGCCCAGTACCCAGTGAAGCTGTCAGCTGCAGTGCTTGTCATATTTCAATCAAAGCCAGACCCAGCCAGTTATCTTCATCCAGGTCAGTCTCTACATTCTCGAGGACCAGAATTAATGAATTAGCTATTGATTAAATTCCACTCTAGCAAATCCACCAAGACAAATAAATGAACTACCCAGGGCACATGTAGGCCATGGCCAGACATGTCTGGGCTATCGATCAGTAGTTAGTATTCTTTTGGGATATGGAAGGAGCTGATGATAATATGACAAGTATGGAAAATGCAATGTAGAAACAGGGCTTGTTTCTGAAGCAGCAGCTTATAAAACCAGAAGGGTCCATTTGATCCTTCTATATTTGTATGCTATGGAATCTTTGGTTTATATATAAGAGGAAAAACATGCATAAGGGCTTGTACTGCTGAAGATGTGGTCAAAAACAAGGCGTAAGTTAAGGCCAAAGACAAAGATGAGTTGGTACACTGCACGCATGTAATCAAACAGGCTGGTATGCTCTCTGTATGTTATTGAAATACATGAAAATTAAATTTTACTGACTTCTGAATTTCACCAAAAATAAACAAAGAATCTAAGAAATGTATGGCTTCTTAGAAACCAAATTATTTTAAATGTTAGAGAAGTAGACCCCGTCGGCTGATGTTTTTCTGGAAGGATTTCACATTTCATTTTGCATGTTGCTAATATAAAAGATTTTTTAAAACCAAAATAGAAACATAACTAACAAGTATACATTGCCAGAAGTATAATGAAATTACACAAACAATATCATGCACAGACGAGGCTAACTGCTTTGGTGTTGGTTTAATTTTGATTAATGGCTTGGCAGCCTATACTTGCTCATTAGAGTCTTGCCTTTGGAAAATGTTACTCTGCTACTATGGATCATTTTAAGAAAGGAAAGATTTTACATGCCAATATTTGGTTATGAATGATTTCTATCAAGTTTTTGCTAGGCTTCTGACTGGGGAGAAAAAGGAAAGTTGCCAAAGGCATTGGAAGAAAGAAAACTTTGGTGGAGGGGGACTTCTCATGCAGGTCAATATAGAATAAGCCCATTACAGCTTATCTCTCCCACTGATTACAACTCAAAATCTGCACAAATTATAAAAGGTAACTATCTGAGGACTCTGAAAAGTTAACAATAGCAGGCTGATCAGGATGGGGGAGAAAACTTTGAGAATGAATGTTACAGGGTGAGTTTCCCATTTTTTCTCCCCCTCCTTTATTTCCCATCTTTAACCCAAGGGCAGTATCAGTGTGAAACTGTGAACTAGGGAAGCAAAATCCTAGAGAAAGTAAATTTTTTCCAGCTAGAGTATCTGGAACAAAATGCCTTGCAAGCCAGAGAGTATAGGGAAAACCCCCATTTTTGTTTTGTTTTGTTTTGTCTTCTTTCTGCTGGGCCCTGCTCTGAGGATGATTAGAGCCAAGGAGCTGCACTGCGGCAGCTGTGGCCGAATTGGAATCTAAAGCCCCAAGCGGGGGGAAGAAAATCTTTCTGTCCAGAGAAATCAGGAAATGGGGCCTCTATAGTCCAAAGAATGTGGAGGAAGTCCTTGTTATTTTTTTTCTCGAATTCCTCTTACCGCATTGCCTAAGAACAACTCTAGTTATGCAAATTGGGTGGCAGGCTGGGAGGCAGACATTTCAAAAGAAATCATATCATTCTAGCCAAAAATCCAGGAAAGGAAGTCCAAAGGAGCTGGAAAGATGCGGGACATTTCAGAGAGAAGAAAGCTAGAAGCTAATTTTATGAATGAACCAACACAAGTCCTGACTCAATTCCAAGCTGCACATTTATGGTTGCCTCACATGCATAGCCTATGCAAGCAGCACAGCAAAGATTTTGAGATCACAACTATTACATAATTCCACAGCCAAATCCCAAGTTAGCCATTGTGCAGACACAGAGTAGTAAAGCAAAGTTCATAGCTTCGCTATGCTACTTTATGAAAAAATAGGAACTGACTGTAGTCACTGGCAAAGGAAAACAGAATTTGGAGTCTGAAGCTAACCAGTCGGTAACCTGCTGAAAAAAGTAAATAACTCTAACTTCCTTCAAAGGATTTTAACGGAAGTCAGATTTTTATAACCTAATATTCGAAATGTGAAGGAATCAATCTAAAAATCACCCAGAATTACACTAAGCAATCAAAAGCTGGAGTGGCTATATTAATATTAGACAAAATAAACTTAAGAACAAGGAAATTATCAGGAAGTAAAAGGGCTTATCACATAATGATAAAAGAGCCAGTTTATCAAGACATTAACAATCCTAAACATGTATGCACTTAATAATAAAACATCAAAATACATGAAGGAAAGACTAATAGATCTGAAGAAGAAATAGATAAAGCCACAATTACATTTGGAGACTTCAACACCATTCTCACAATAACTGATAAAACAAGCAGGCAGAAAATCAGTAAGTATATAGATGATCTGAACACCATTATCACTCAACTTGGCCTAATTGACATTTACAAAACACTCTCCATTCACTAAGACAGATCATATTCTGGGCCCTGAAAAAACTGTAACTAATTTAAAAGAATTGAAATTCTAAAATTATGTTCTCAGTTCATAATAGAATTAAACTAGAAACTCAGATAGAAACTTACCTGAAAAATCCCCAAATACTTGGAAATTAAACAATCCCCTTGTAAATAATCCATGGGTTAAAGAAGTCTCAAGAAAAATTAAAATATATTTTGAACAAATGAAGTGAAATGCAACATTTCAAAATTTGTGAGCCCTATACTGAAACAGGACTGAGAGGAAAGAAGAAAGGTCTCAAATCAATAATGAAAGTTTTCATCTATAAGAAACTGAGAAGGAATAGCAAAGCAAGAGGGAAGAAAACAAGACAGAGCAGAAATCACTGAAAGGAAAATAGAAAACAATATAGATGATATAGAAAAAAAGTAAAGCCAAAAATTGTTCTTTGAAAAGATCTACAAAATTGATAAAACTCTAGGCTGAACAGAAAAACAGAGAGCACTTACTACCAATATCAGAAATGAAAGACTACAAATCAGTTCCAACAAATTGCTGTTTGTAGTACAAACATACTACAAACAACTTCCTGCTAATAAATTTGACAAATTTGATTAAATTAACCTATTTTCTGCACCCACAAGATGACAAAACTCACTGGAGAATAAATCACCAAAATATCATACATAATTAAGGGAATTGAATTCCGAGTTAAAAAACCTTCCATCAAAGAAAAACTCCAGGCAAATATGGGTTTCACTGGTGAATTTTGCCAAGATTTAAGAAATAATAACGCTTTTATACAATCTCTTCCACAAAATGGAAAAGAAGGAAATGCTTCCCAAGTTAGTATGAGACCAGAAATTACCATGATACCCAATCCAGGCAAAGGTATTACAAGAAAATCAAACACAGTCCAATATATTTTATGAACACAGATGAACATTTTCTATAAGATAATAGTATATTGCATCCCCCAATATATGAAGAAGAAAATATATCACAACCAAGTTGTGGTTATCCAGAGAATACAGGCTAGTTCAATAATTTAAAATCAGTAAAAATAATTGATCTTAGTACAAATTTAAAATGTCAAAAAACATTTGACAAAATTCCATGTCCATTTATAATGAAAACTGTCAGCAAATTAAAAATAAAAAGTAAGTTCTTCAACCTGATAAAAGGCATGGCCAAAAATTTCATACATAACATCACATCTAAGGGTAAAAGACTGAAAGTTTTCTTTCAAAGGTTGGGAACAAGTCAAGAATGTGCTCTTATCACGTTATTAAACTATCCAGTGCAATAAGGCAGGAAAAAAGAAATAAAAGACATACTGATTGGAAAGGAAAAAAATAAACAGTTTCTCTTTGTAGAAGATATATATAGATTAGGGAATTACAAAAAAGCTCTTAAGACTTATAAGGAGTTTAGCAAGGTTGCTGGATGTAAGCTCACTATTCCAAAATAAATTGTGTTTCTACACACTAGCAACAAACAATTGGATTTAAATTTGTTTCAAAGAAACATTAATAATAGCACCCCCCAAATAAATAATTAGGTATAAATTTAATAAAATAATGTGCAGCATTTGCATAGTGGATTATATAAAACACTGACAAAATAAAGGAAACAAGACGCAAATAAATGAGCAACAGAGTGTTCATGAATCAGAATATTTGATATTGTTAAGATGTCAATTCTCTACCAATTGATCCACAAATTCAATGCAGTTCTAATCAAAATCACATGTTTTGTAGATATCAATGACCTGTTTATGAAATTTATATGGACAGGCAAAGTAGTGAGAAAGACCAAAATGATTTTTATAAAGGTCAAAGTTGGAGGACTCATACAATGTGATTTGACAGCTTACTATAGAGCTGTAGTAATCAAGATTGTGCGATATTGGTATAGACATACATATTGATAAACTGAACATAAAAGAGAGTCCAAAAATGGCCTACAAAAAGTGTTTAAATTGATTTTTGACAAAAATCTAAAAATATTCAATAAAGAAAAGATAATCTTTCCAAAAATTTTGTTGATACTATTAAATACTTACATGCCAAAAAAATTAACCTTGACTCATGCCTCAGTGTATACAAAAATTAACACAAAACCAATCATAGACATAAATTCAACATGTAAACATACAAATGTTCTAGGAAATAGACAAGAGGAAGTCTCTGTGACCTTAACTCAGGCAAAAAGTTCTTAGATAAAAAACCAGATGCACAAACCATAAAGGAAAAAGTAACAAATCTAACTCTCTTGAATGTTAAAACTCTTTCTCTTAAAAACACACAAATAAGATAATTGAAGACAAATCATAAGGTGGAGAAAAAATATCTATAAATCACAGATGCGACAAAAAACTCAAATCCAAAATATATTATTAAAATTTTTGAAACTCAAAAATAAGAAAACAAAGAATCTAATTAAAAAATTCGCAAAAGATTTGCAGATACCATTTCCCAGAGTAAACAAATGCCAAAGTGCATGCAAAAAGCAATTGCAAAGCTTATCAGTATCATTAGTCATTAGGGAAAATGTAATTTAAGACCTTAATAACACACCACAAACATCTATTAAAATGACTATTTAAAAAATAAGAGGAAAACACCTCATATTATCTCAAGTTCTAGCAAAAATGTAGAGCAACTTGAACTCTCATACAATGCTAGTAGGAATGAAAGATGTTATAGTCACTTTGTAAATCAGTTTAGCAGTTTCTTTATGACTCAGCAATCCAACTCCTGGGTATTTACCCAAATGAAATGAAAATATATCTTCACACAAAAACCTGTATATAGATGTTTTATAGCAACTTTAATCATGGTCACGGAGAACTGAAATCTATCCAAA
Organism: Symphalangus syndactylus; assembly: GCF_028878055.3. Classification (NCBI taxonomy): domain Eukaryota; kingdom Metazoa; phylum Chordata; class Mammalia; order Primates; family Hylobatidae; genus Symphalangus; species Symphalangus syndactylus. Next base: position 60,926,467 of record NC_072434.2, read on the forward strand.
CTGTGCACAAACTGTGGAACTTTCATACAATGGAATCTTACTCAGCAACAAAAACTGACAACTACTAAGTATGTATAGAACTACTAGTATGTATACAATAAGTAGGACAAATCTTAAATGCCTTATGCTAACTAAAAGAAGCCATTTGAATGACTACATATTATACGATCCATTTACATGACAATATGGAAAAGGCAGAATTATACATACCAAAACATGGCAGTGTTTGCTTCGTTTTAGGAAGGGTAGAAGAGGGGTTAGCAATAAAGGAGCCTGACATCATGATGCTGCTTCATGTCTTGATTGTGGTAGTGTCTGTTCTTCTTCGCAGCTTTTTGGATGTGCTTTTTAAACATGGTACTCTGCAATTTCCTGATAATATCCCTTTATATGTAATCACTTTTTAGTCATATTGTTGGTATCCGGGGAATCTTTTGATCTGCACAATAGTACATTCGTTCTGGGATATTTTCTTGTCTTTTTAAAAAATTTTCTCCCTCTTTTCCTTTGATTCTCTTTCGAAGCTCTTATTATTCAAATATTAGACTTCCTGGATGCTCTCTATTGTTTTTTCTTTTTCTTTCTCTCTTTTAAATCTTTGTGTTTCATTGCATTTTCAGAGACATTCCCTTGAACTTTCTTCAAAAGTTTCAATTCAGCTTTTCACCCTTTTAATTTCCATGAGGTTTGCTCCTCACTGGTTATTTATTTTTTTAAGTATGCTGGTTTTGTTTTATGCTTAGAGAATCTTCTTTTATCTATCTGAGGCTATAATTTTTTTTCCTCACCTGCATTGTCTCTGAATCTATTGTATCATGTCTTTTGTTTATTTTGGTCCCCTTTTTATCTTTAAGAGTGATGCACCAAAAAAAAAAAAAAAAAAAAAAAGCCAACTAAAAGCTTTATAGGTAGGTGAGCCTTGTTGATTGGCATACTTCCCTACTGGGTGACCAGAGGACAAGTTGTTTTTACTGTTAGGGATTCCTATATGCTATTATCTGGAGGTATTTTATTCGAGATCATTCTTTTTTTTTCTAGAAAAGTATGTTCAGTTTCCTATCTGGAGGTGTTTATGACTTGTCTACTTGCTTTTGAGGGCAGAACTGGGAAACTTAGCCAAAAAGCCCACCATTCAGGTTGTAGTCTCACTTTATCACTGTTTTTACTTCTGCGTCTTATCTCAGCTCCCCTCTGCCTAGTAGCCCTCAGTTTCTCCAGTCCACCACCTGGTTGGTGGACTTTGTCATGTGGAGGAAGAGAAATAGACCCCTGGATGCACAGCAAAGATGCAAGAGATCTGGGATTCCAAACACTTATTTGTTAACAGTTGTGTCTCACCCCATGATTTCAGCTTTAAACCTTACCCTCTCTCCTCCTCTTTACAGCCTTAAAACTTCTAAGTGCTCAGCCTCTCCAGTTCTCTGTGGAAAAAACAGTTTGTTTCCTGTCATTATTGTCTTTTGTCAACCAATATTTTGGTTGTAAATTTCTCCACTGTATTCAATCATTTGCTTCTTTCTGACAAATATTGCTTACAAAATTGTGTTGCAATCTCTTTTCTGTTGTTGTCTCCTCTCTCACTTTCCTTGTTCTTGTTGTGTAATACTCTTTTTAATGTTTCTGTTATCAATTTAATGTACTTGGATACAAGCAATTTTTAATAGCAACTAAAAATATTTGTCCTCTGTTATTACGTGCAATGATCTTAAAGGAAAAAAAACCTAGAGACACAGTCACATTTGTTCCATTTCTTATAAAGCTTAGATATTATTTTCAGTTATAAATAAATATGTAATATGAGGCATATTCTGTTATGTCATTCACATGGGCTTGAGTCATGGGGATGCCAGCAGACAAGAATTTGAAAACATCCACCCACCTAACTATAATTCTTCCTTGAGCTTTTCAAGACTGAACTCAAATGTCACATCTTCCATGATGCTTTCACTGATAATTCTGGGTAAAGTTTGCTATTTTTCTCTTTATGTTCTTCTTGCACATCTAAACCTCTTATTATAGTGTTTTTCACATTGTTCTATAAAAATTTATTTAGGGGAGTATCTTCCACAGTGGACTGGAACTTTGCAAATTTAGAATCGTGTCTTATGCTCTTTTGTATTACTTTTGCCTTCCATATATATATATATAAAATTTTTTTTTTTTTTTTTTTGAGACCGAGTTTCGCTCTGTCACCCAGGCTGGAATGCAGTGGTGCAAGCTCGGCTCACTCCAAGTTCTGCCTTCCAGGTTCATGCCATTCTCCTGCATCAGCCTCCCGAGTAGCTGGGACTACAGGTGTCTGCCACCACGCCTGGCTAATTTTTTGTATTTTTAGTAGAGATGGGGTTTCACCATGTTAGCCAGGATGGTCTCGATCTCCTGACCTTGTGATCTGCCCGCCTCAGCCTCCCAAAGCGCTGGGATTACAGGCGTGAGCCACCGCGCCCGACCTTGCCTTCTGTATTATTATAGCCACCGATGTGTTTGCTAAAAGAATAAAGGTCTCTAATGCCCATTTAATATGACTATTTTCCCCCTGCATAGTAGATAATACTGTGAATAGGTTGGGGGCTATCTGCTGGGGGGATTATAAACTAATTAGTATGCCAAAAATTAGATCAGTATCTATCATGTGTTTGATAGAAGATATACTCAAGGAGACAAGATATGATTATTGCCATGAACAGCTAACAGTCCGGTTAGTTGGATTTTTCTAATTATTTTAACCATTGGTTGCCAAAACCAGTACTAATTTTTTTAACTGATTTAAGATCTAGAAATTTCAACATGTCATAGAGGAATCCTTCAGAATTGAAACATGAATAATAGACTGATTATACAGTGTGTGTATGTGTCTGTGTGTGTGTGTGTGTGTGTTGTTTGTATGTGTAAGTGATGGGTGATTCATCTGGCTTAAGCAAAAAGTATAATGTGAAAGCACTAAGATTTCTTTTCCCACCCTCAGCTTGATACAAACAGATGAACAATTTACCATCTTATTTTCAGCTTTGGAAACAATACCAAATATTATTATTATTGTTGTTACTAATTATGAATAATAAAGAGACTCGCTTTCAAACTATGGTCATTTCTCAGCAACAAAAGAATAAGGAAAAATAAGGTGATTCTACCAAGAAGCTGACAAAATTGGTAATGGTTATCTAAATATTATCTGCCCTACCAATTTTACAGATTTCTAGCTTTAGGGCACTCTGATGTATAAAAATCAATTTTTTTTCAAAAAGATTAAGTTAGAAGGTAGTCATTACAATTAAGCTTCTATTATGCTTCACAAAAGGATTCACTAAAGGACACATTCAAATAAGGAGACATGTATTTCAAGTATTTGCTTACAGGTTACTAAATAAGAAATCTGAGGCTGGGCAATCAGGGAAATTAAGGATTAAATGTCATTGGATGTCCAGTGAAGATTAACATCTGTGAAATAATATCAAAAATTTGATTTACACACACACTTATAATAACCCATTAAATGAGATTGTCATGGCTGAGAGGATACTTTTGATTTTTATTTTCATTTCTTCTGATCAGAGTTCCTTAGATTTAACTGACACAAAATTTTGTACCTTGAAGTGATGCCACGAATTGTGGGTGTTGGTATATCACTTGGAGTATCTTCCACAGTGGTGATTTGGGTTCCACTGCTTTTCACGCAGGCGTATATTGTGCAGACTTCAACCTGCAAACATTAGTTTAGAAAAAAGAAATGCAACCATTTTTGAAATAGTTACTAACAATAGTCTGAATCTCACCTTCCCTCATTTCACATGAATCTCTTGTATTTCTCTATAGCCTCTTGAGGTTTAATCAATATTCATTTTTGATGTTAACTGACTCCAAAGGAATGAGCTCAGAGGAAGGTACAGAATTGGGATCAAGACAATTGATTTAGTAATGGGAATGATGATGTTTACTCTCTGGTTGCAACTATTCAGAAAGAGAAAGATACATTAATCTACTCAAGAGCATAGTCAAGGAATGGAAGATGCCCAAGTGACAGTTTGCAAGCATAATAGGTTATCACTGCTTACTGTTCTCTAAATCTATAACTAAGTAGTGTAATGATGGTATCTTCTGGAAGTCTTGACACTGTAAAACAAATAGCCTAAATGCTAATGTCTAATGGAGGAAAAATGAGGCCTAGAGAAGCCTTCCAATATGGCTGAGCTATTTTATATCCATTTGTTCCAGATGCAGTTGTATTTTTACCTTAATCACAGCAGAAAATCATCATTCATCCCTTTAATTCTGCCGCCTAATCTGAATAAAAACCGAGGAGGGTGGAATAACTGAAGATTAGAAATGTGGTTCATCAAGCATTAGTAACACAAAAGGAACGCGTTAACCAAGAGGGAGGAGAGAGAAATGAATATACAAAAGATTGGGAACATTTATAAAGCAATGTGATTCTGCTCTCAATTAAAGGATAAACCAAAGAGAAATGTATTTTCACAGTGCTAATTTACTTTAAGCATATAATACATAAATGGAGAAGGCAAGCTAGGTACTGATGAATCTTAAACACTAATTCCGAGCTTTTATGTGAAATGGTTCTCTGATTGTTCCTTTGGTGGTTGAGGAAAGGCAAATGGGATTCTTGTATTTACTAGATATGCTACTTTATTCATAGGGTACCTAAATGTTAGTTGAGGCATATGTTCATAATGCTGTATGAGTTGTGTTACTTACTGATGCCATATAGTCTTTTGAGGTATTAATAGTGGATATTTAAACACTATCAAGGGCCTACATTCTGAGCATGTCCAATTAAATCTGAAATAAAGGCAGATGAACTTAAAATATAACGCTGTAATATAATTAATGAAAATGAACTTTATACATATTGGAAAAATTTGATTCTATGATACATAATGAGATAACTCAGAATCAATTCAACTGAATTTATTATGTATCTAATATGTGCCAAATATTATAATGGATATATGCACAAATAATTGTATTGATTCCTCATAACTCCATTTAAACAAATTTACAGAGAAGCCAGGGAATATTGTCAAGCTGGTAAGATTTGGGATATCTGAGTTGTTCTCCACTGTACCCTACTGGCTTCTCATCTAAATGTTAAACATAACTTTAAGCTCTAAACTACTTAGGTATATTAAAATGTTTCTCCAGAAAACATTTCTTTTGATTCATTGTTCAAAGGAAAATGACCAATGACTACTGGTTGTAGCCAGATGATTATATATGTTTTAACCTCAAATGTTAGAGAAATGTGCCAATTTTTTTTTATTGTTACTAATGTTAACATTCCAAGTCTCCATTTTGGGACCTATTTCTGGTGCTAAAACTATATTGTATAACATGTGAATGAAACACAAATATAAAGCTTACTATATTTATATTAAAAAGAGGTAAAATTGAATAAAAATGAAATTATTATTTCTTTGTAAAAGGGACATATAAAGGGATTATTCAAAAAGTAGATACTTGGCTGGGTGCAGTGGCTCACACCTGTAATCCCAGCACTTTGGGAAGCTTAGGCAGGTGGATCACCTGAGGTCAGGAGTTTGAGTTAACATGGTGAAACCCTGTCTCTACTGAAAATACACATAAAAGAATAACCTGGTGTGGTGGTGGGCACCTGGAATCCTAGGTACTTGGGAGGCTGAGGCATGAGAATCGCTTGATTCCAGGAGGCAGAGGTTGCAGTGAGCCGAGATCGTGCCAATGCACTCCAACCTGGGTGACAAGAGTGAGACTCTGTCTCAAAAAAAAAAAAAAAAGTAGATACTTGATTGTGTTATGTGCTTTAAAATCAATAGCTATTTTACGATGGGGTTAGCATAGAGAGCCTTAATTCTAAAGTATTAGGCATTCCAATTAAATGCTTATTTTAAATGAAACTAAATCACCTTTGACATCATAATGAAAACCACTGAAATTTGATGTTCAAATTTCCAGAAATGCAACAGCTATATCAAGTACAATATTCTTGGACTGCAAAAAGCTTCACAAAAAATATGGTAATCAGGAATAAGAATATCTTAGGCACTAATAACAAAATTCTATTATTGGATTCTACTTTGGTCTTTTGTATCTTCATCTGTTTCCACTCTCCTCAGGCTACCAGAAGAGGAGGCTTTATACCTACTGGCTTGAGTTATTTATACCTGACTCAAACCAGTAGTGGTATAAATAAAGCCTTTTCCATAGAACACTTTTAAACGTTAACTCTTGATCCAGAGTCAGAAAGCTGAGCTGCACATGCATGCATAGCACACAGTGTTCTCACTTCTAGGTTGTGTGTTTCGAGTCTTGGTAAAGCAAATGAATAAGGTGACTTTCGAAAACTCAGCTTTCCTGAACAGGGGTCAGAAGAAGACAATACGGCAAATCCTCGATCACCTTCTTGTGTTAGCCTTTTTTATATAGCTATATTTCTAATTTATTTGGAGCATGATTTCTATTTTATAATTTGGCCTATGGCCTACCTGCATACATGGACTCACCGTAAGAATCATGAACATAAACATTAGTCCACATATTTCATGCTAAGACAACTCAGGTAGGTTACGGGAATCATGGTGTGCAATGAAAACAAAACACTGCTTAAGAAAAGCAGAGAGGACACGAATGGAAAAACATTCCATGCTCATGGATAGGAAGAATAAATATCATGAAAATGGCCATATTGCCCAAAGTAATTAATAGATTCAATGATATTCCCATTAAACTACCAATGACATTCTTCGCAAAATTAGAAAAAGCTACTTTAAAGTTCATATGGAACCAAAAAAGAGCCTGTATAGCCAAGACAATCATAAGCAAAAAGAACAAAGCTGGAGGCATCACACTACCTGACTTTAGACTATACTACAAGGCTACAGTAACCAAAACAGCATGGTACTGGTACAAAAACAGACACATGGACCAATGGAGCGGAATAGAGATCTCAGAAATAAGACTGCGCATTTACCACTATCTGATCTTTGACAAATCTGACAAAAACAAAAAACAAGCAGTGGGGAAAGGATTCCCTATTTAATAAATGGTCCTGGAAAAACTGGCTAGCCATATGCAGAAAATTGAAACTGGATCCCTTCCTTACATCTTATACAAAACGTAACTCAAGATGGATTAAAGACTTAAATGTAAAACCCTAAACTATAAAAATCCTAGAAGAAAACCTAGGCAATACCATTCAGGACATAGGCACAGGCAAACATTTCATGACAAAAATGTCAAAAACAATTGCAGCAAAAGAAAAATTGACAAATGGGATCTAATTAAACTAAAGAGCTTCTGCACAGCAAAAGAAACTATCGTCAGAGTGAACGGGCAACCTACAGAATGGGAGAAAATTTTTGCAATCTATCCATCTGACAAATGTTTAATATCTAGAATCTATAAGAAACTTAAACAAATTTGCAAGAAAAAAACAACCCCATCAAAAAAAGTGGGCAAAGGACATTAACAGACACTTCTCCAAAGAAGAATTTATGCAGCCAACAAACATATATAAAAGAGCTCAACATAACTGATCATTAGAGAAATGCACATCAAAACCACAATGAGATACCATTTCATGCCAGTCAGAATGGTGATTATTAAAAAGTCAAGAAACAACAGATGCTGGTGAAGCTGTGGAGAAATAGAAAGGCTTTTATGCTGTTGGGGGGAATGTAAATTAGTTCAACCATTGTGAAAGACAGTGTGGTGGGTCCTCAAAGGCCTAGGACCAGAAACACCATTAGACCTAGTCATCCCATTACTGGGTATATACCCAAAGAAGTATAAATCATTCTATTATAAAGATACATGTACATATATGTTCACTGAAGCACTATTAACAATAGCAATGACATGGAATCTCCCCAAATGTTCATCAATTTTAGACTGGATAAAGAAAATGTGGTACATGTACACCATGGAATACCGTGCAGCCATAAAAAGGAATGAGATCATGTCCTTTACAGGGACATAGATGGAGCTGGAAGCCATTATCCTCAGCAAACTAACACAGGAACAGAAAAGCAAACATCACATGTTCTCACTTATAAGTAGGAGCTGTACAGTGAGAACACATGGACACGGGTAGGGGAACAACACACACTGGGGCCTGTTGAGGGGGCATCAGGGGAGGGAGAACATCAGAATAAATAGCTAATAATGCATGTGCAGCTTAATACCTGGTAGATGGGTTGATAGGTTCAGCAAACCACCATGGCATACGTTTACCTATGTAACAAACCTACATGTCCTGAACACGTATCCAGGAACTTAAAATAAAATACATTTAAATAAAAAAAAAAGAAAAATAATTAATGTACCCTTCTTCTGTATTCAAAGATATTTTTATTTGGTTTTCTTAGGAAGCTAGGTCTATGAGTCCAGTAGGGGAGACTAAAGTGTTTGTTGTAGCCAGATGATTATATGTCTTAACCTCAAATGTCAGGAAAAGGAGATGGAAACCTGAATGAGGTAGTACTATTAAATGGATAGAACCAGTAAAAAGTTTCTGTGGTCAAATAAAATTTCTGTGCTTAATATCTTCTGAAAATTATCTTATGAAGCTCTTACGAATTTTAGAAGCAGCTTCATTAAAAAATTTAGTAAATTGCAAGCTTTCTGTAAATGTGGGGTTTCTGAAATACCCTGATTTTTTTTTATCACTCATTTGCACATTTAGCCTTGTTATCTTTTATGGCTTGGTACTCCAACAAGATTTCCAATTCTGTGAAGATAAGTTCCTTGTTTTATATGCTTTAGTATTCCCTATACTTTTTCTACTTTTAAGGCCAGTAGCTCCTGAAGAAGTCTATGAATTTGACTTCAAGTGATCAGTGCACTTTCTGAAATCATGGGTTAAATTTTGTCATACAAGTGCATAAATATTTTTCTAAGGCAGAGTACACTGACTTCATAAGATTCTCAAAGAAGTCCAAGGGCAAAAAATTTTAACCACAATTGCTCTCACATATGCGGAGAACATTTTTTGAGTGATGAATAAATATATTTCTTTCAACTTCGGCTAAAACCTTTTAATATTTTTTGTCTGCTATGTTTTTTATATATGTCTTCCTGTTGCATTCAGAATCACAGAATGCTAGAGGTGGCTAGAATGTTTTAAGTAATCTAGTCCATTGCCCTTACAAAAAAGGAAGTTGACACCAAGTGAAGTTTCATAACTCCTCTGGAGATATTAAATTAGTAAATAGGAGAAATGGGAAGAGAAAAAAACATCTCCACATTTACAAACTGATTCTGATTTTGATTTCAGTAAAAGATCCCGGGAAAAGGTAAAAACTGCTCAGCAAGATTTATTTAGAATACATGATTAGCTTCATTTTGCCAGTGAGAATTTCATCACCATCCTCATCACCATCGTTTTCCATATTATCATTATCTTCTCTCCAGAGACTCACATGTTTGCCTACAGCACACAGATTTAATTCTGATCAATTTCCCTTCTCTCTTTTCCCTTCCCCACCAATGAAATAATCTGTAACCAAGACAGAAGATATCCACTTGAAGACATTGCCTGGCATGTTTTATTTAACATATCCATAAGCCTAACCATCAAAAAACAATGTTCTAACCTGAATGTCATAGATAGTGAAGGGAGACAGGTCTGTCAGAATAAACGACCCAGGCACATTCATTCCGGTCTTGTAGAGCTTATTATTTACATAGATAGAATACTGAGTGACAACACCATTTGGGTTTGAAGGAGATGTCCAGATGACACGTACAGCTGTACTGTTGATGATGACAACCTCTGGAGGAAGCATGCCCTGAGGCTCTAGAATTAAAGGAAGAAACTGAATAAACTCCAGCTGTCTCTGAAAAAGCACATGTTAAGCTAAATGCAGATTAGTATTTAGGTTTAGCAAAGGGTTTGTTGCTTATCTGCTTTTCGCTGATGAAGTTATCACAGTCTGTAGTCCTCTGTAAATTGGCTTATTATACTCTCAGTTAGAAACCATAAGAATTGGTGGTAAAATGCTTTATACCACCAGCATAGTGCTAATCTTCAATACTATATGACCAGTGGGATATGATGATGAATTAGTCACCCATCTGCACCACTAACACTTATCTATTTTTTGTCTTTTTTCCATCCCTTCACTCTATACCTTCAAGGTGCGGGGAGGGAGGGAAGGAAATAAAATTTGCTCCTTAAGCAAAAAATAAAACTCAAATACAATGAGGCTGGTGGAACGTGAAAAATCATTTGATGTTACTAGCTTGTAACTCAAGCAATATGAAGCAATAATGCAATATTGTCATTATGTAAATGATTTTGAATGTTGATTACCATAGGTAATGATGAAATCTAACATAAGAAAAAAATCTTGCTTAGCGTTAAATTGCATAATTATTCAAGCATGTCAGAAATAACTATGCAAAGACCTATTTTTATCATAAGAACCCATCTTAACTAGTTGAAGAATTGTCCTTGTGATCTACCCTATTTTATAAACAAAAGGTGCCGACCTTTGGCACCACAAAGGGAAATGGGTTCCACAGTTAAAGAGCTCTGCTAATGACCTGGAACACTTGCTTGGGAGGTAATGATATTATAATGTTTATAATGAGACTTTATAAAGCCAAAAAGATTAGAAAGACCATTCCAAACACATTTCAGATTCACAAGTTGCTTCCCTTGCTTCCTCCCCCTTGCTAACTGGCTTAGAAATGAGTCATAGGCAATTTTTCTCAGTGGCTGAACTTCCACCTACCATTTCTGGTGACTCAGGGAGGGCTCTCACTGTGTTTGGCTGTCGTTTTGAAAAACATACTGCTTCTGAGGGCAAATCTTAAAAAAAATGTTTCTAAATGTCACCATTTATTGATGTGAATTCAGCTCTAAAATAAGTATACACTGAAAAGAACAGGAACAAACTGGGCTAATATCTCATTATTAGAGCTTGTGCTTCTGTCTCAATGGGACTGCTTATTGATCTGCTACTGACGACAGTGAGCACTTAAGCATTTTAGCCCTCGCCCCTTTCCCTCCTACACCGGAAATTTTATAATGGAGGGATGACTGATCTCAACCCCGGCAAGAATCAATCAATTTCATTCGCATCTCTGAGGCAAATATCCTTTAGAATCTGGACTCACCCCCATCGCAAGTGGTTGCATGAAGTCCTGCACTGTTGATGCTGTGGACTCCATTGAAGACAGAGATAAAGATCCAATACTCTGTGTTTGGCTTTAGGTGGCCAATGACATGAGAGTTTACATCTGGCAAGATTTTTAGAGAGTCGTTTGAGGTAGCAGAACTCCAAAAAAGTGTGTAATATTCAACTTCACCTTGTAGGTCTTGAACGGCTGTCAACAATAAATGCAGGACATGGTGAATGTAGCTGAGGGTTTCAGGGGAAAAAAAATTCTATCATTAGCTTTCTAGAATGAGAAAAAAAGAAGCTTAGAGAGTCTTTGTCTTGGAAATGTTAAAAAAAAGCTTATGAGATCTCCTTTTTGGCGGTGCTGGTGGTGATAGTTTTTATTTTATTTATTTATTTTTGAGACAGAGTCTCGCTCTGTCACTCAGGCTGGAGTGCAGTGGTGCAATCTTGGCTCACTGCAGCCTTGACATCTTGGGCTCAAGCGAACTTCCTGCTTCAGCCTTCCAAGTAGCTGGGACTACAGGCTCAGGCCATCACACTAGTTAACTTTTATCAGTGTTTTGTAGACACAGGGTCTTGCTATGTTTCCCAGGCTGGTCTCAAACTTCTGGCCTCAAGTGATTCTCCCACCTTAGCCTCCCAAAGTGTTGGGATTACAGGTATGAACAACTGCACCTGGGCAGTTTTTATTTTTTAATAATTTGTGTTTTTTCCCAATCCCATAATTAATTGCAGGCTTATATAGGAATATGAGTCTTATAAAAGTCTCATCTTTTTAATTTCCTTTAAATATTTTAATTTTCCTACTTATTATTATTCAATGAATCATCAGAACTTTGATATAACACTTATGAAAGGAAACTAAGGTGAAAATAAAAGTACACAATACGTGGAACAACTTCTGCTCATAAGTAACATAATCCTAGAGAGAAGACTAGGCTAATACAAATGAGGGCATTTCCTGACACAGATCCTAGAGACATTTTTTTAACTTGCTAACAACATTTGCTAACTGATACCTGGAAGAATGCTTAGATAGATATCCTTTTATATACATTGTCAATGTAGCAGGGCTACATAGCATGCTCCCCTTAAGGACTGGCTCAGGATAATACTTAAATTTTTATCAGGGCTCTCATCTTTCTCTTCTAGTTCAATGTGTTTCTATAATGTAGACAAGCCTTTAAAAGATACCAAAATCAATCACTAACTGTCTTGCAAATATAACTCATCAATTCTTCAACCTTTATCCTTTCAAAGACCAGTCTATTATTTTTTCTCCTCTTCCTCCCAATTTATCCATTGTGTTCCTTAGGCTCTGCTTCTCATTATCTGCCCACAACGATTCTTTAACAAGAGAACATGAAAACAGCCATATTTTCTTAGGTAGGAAGTAGTATGCTGCTCTACTTACATCAATATTATTTTCAGAGGCTTTTAAACAGAAATGATTACCTTCGTTTGTTAGGATGGGGGTGGAGTGTTGGCTTACAAGCCTTCTGAAATTTCATGTCAAATTATGCATCAAAAATTGCTCAGGCCAGGCAGAGTGGCTCACACCTGTAATCCTAGTACTTTATGAGGCTGAGATCACTTGAGCTCAGGAGTTTGAGACCAGCCTGGGAAACATGGCAATACCCCATCTCTACATGAAATACAAAAACTAACCAGGCGTGATGGCACACACCTGTAGTCCCAGCTACTCAGGAAGCTGAGGCAGTAGGATGGCTTGAGCTCAGGAGGCAGAGGTTGTGGTGAGCTGAGATCGTGCCACTGTACTCCAGGCTGGACAACAGAATGAGACCATGTCTCAGGAAAAAAAAAAAAGAAAAAAAGTTAAATAGCATTAGTCCAAGGATTGGGAGGAAAAAGTGGCATTTCTCCTTATGGCTATCGAAGTCCAATTTCATTTATATGTGAGATCCCAGCATATGGCCATATAAAGTAATATAGCTTTGAGAATACTGTATTTCTTTAAAGGACCCCTTTACATTAAAGTCTTGGTGATTTTGCATAAAAACTGAATGCTAGGTTTTTCTTTTTGTTTTTCCTAAATACACTACTGCTTTCACTTTAGCTCTAGAAACAGTTAAAAGGGTATGATGTGCCAGTGTAGTTCGAAGAGTTTGTATTGGAAGACCTTTAGCAATTAATTTGGAAAATTCTGGGTTTTGCAGTTTCTTTCCTCTGATGTCACAAAAATGTAAGCACATGCAATAATGAGGTCATTATTGATCATTGGCAGTAACTGACCATTAAAATCCCTTAAAATTTTCCTGAATGATAATGTTCGTCAAGTACAGCAAAGCCATGGGTGTAGTGAGTGCAAACGTTTCTTCTGTTACTAGCATCATTTTCTACTGGCTCACAGCATTATTTATTACTCATTAATTTGTGGCTGCTATGGTATAATGCAAAGTGTACTAGATTTGTAGTTTATGTTGAATTTTAGTTTGTTAAGTGAGCAGGCTGATTATAAAGTCAAGCCCTAAAGATGTAATATTAATGAAATGCTTTCAAACTTTACTTGATTTCACTTGGGTTATTAAATGTGCCTGTTATCTGCACTATCAAGCTCCAATTAATATACCTATGTAGATACATTAAATATATTTCCACTAGCACAAGTTCAAGACGAGCAAAGATCACATGTCAATCAATGTCTGGATGAGACCCCATTAAATGTCCATTCTTAGCCATGCACCATATGTCAACCCCTCTGAAACAGAACAGAACCTAGGACAACAGGAAAAGATTGTGATTCCGTTCCATTGTTTATGTCTTACTGCATGATATGGAGGCTCTTGAGAACAGAAACAGGCAGCATTTCTGGGTAACAAGTACCAGATTTCTGGCCTATTCTCCCTGTTTCCACCATTTGCTTCAACACTTCTTTCTCCACTCATGTGGATGTTACACTTGGGAGTCCAAAACATAGAAAAATCTAGAAACACATACACTTTTATACATGTTCCTGGTTATCACATGAGAAGTTCTGGGAGCAGTACATGCATAGGAGCATATTTTTCATTGCTCAAATAAGGTCTTTAACCTTCGACGCACTCATCCTAAGCCAGTGAACCATCTAAGAAACAGAAGATACATCCTCAGTTCAATAGACCAGCACAAAATTAAAGGCTGATGACCTTGATTTTACCTCTGAGAGAGGAAGGCTATTAGTATGGAAACAGCTGAATGAAGAGGCAAGTAAATTTCACTCTCCCTGTCTATTGAGAAAAGCTGGGTCTGAATGTATCTCTCCTTTTTTAAATAGAAAAACATAAGTTACAAGGCTTTTTCCTAGCATAAGACAAGGGAAATCTTGTCTAGAACCTTCCAAGGCAGAAGTTTTGTGTATAATACTTCTATGAGAATGGGATGGAGGTTTTATAAAATATTTGCATGGTGTACCAAAAATAAAAAAGGGACATGACTTCATGAAAAAGAAGCCTCTATGAAGTAGGTTTGTGGAATCATAAAAAGATAGCCACAAAGACAAAGATGTAAAGGGGTCTGCCTTAAATAAGGAAAGCAAGGAAACATGTAAAGCAATGGCAGAATTAAAACTTACGTTGAAAGCAGAAATGAGCAGAGTTAAAAATGCACAATATCAAAGAATTAACAGGAAAATGACAAGGAAATCAGTGAAAGTCAAAATTATAGACATTGAGAACAGAAAAAATCTAATTACCTTAAAAATAAATGCAATAAATAATTACGGATATGAAATGCCCCACTAAACCTTACCCAAAATGACTTATGTCTACAAACTGAATAGACTAATACAGTTTTCTCCAAAATAATCACAATATACCCAAACATAGACATATCATGGAATATTGAAACATTTTAAAGGTAAACCAAAAATTAGGAACATTTATAAATGAAACATTTATAAAAGAAAAAAATCAGATAAGCTTCAAACTTCTTATGTGGAATGTCAAATGTTGAAAGACAATGGAACAATTTCAACAAGTCTTGAGGGGAAATAGTTTAATCCAAGAATTTTATACATTTAAGTGGTTACTTATGTGTAAAAACAACAGACATACTTTCTTATTTAGGCAAATTTAAGAGAATGTGCAAAGATGAGAGAAATACTTTCTTATATCACCAAACATTTAGAGAACATAAAACTAATTAATTGTTTTTTTTTGTTTGTTTCATGATAAAACTATCCAATAATCTTCTTCAGAAGACAGAAAGATTGATCAAGATCCAGAATTCAAGATTGGGAAAGTTTAAGAATTGCTGATAAGTACTGAAGCTATTTAGAGAAAATAGTTGTGTAAAAAAATATATCATAACAACAATATTAATAATAATAATAAACTGAACGTTGAAAACAGCAGATGAGAAAGGCAAGAAAAGTAACAGTATATTAAGTTATTTATTATACATAAAATAGAATGGCATGAAAAAATAGAGAAAGACATTAGTAACCATTAATATCATTAATACCATTTAAACTTTAAAATATAGTATGGAAGATAAAAGCTATCTTCCGTAATCTGAAGGCAAAGATTTCTAGAACTCCCTAATACCAACATTTTTCTCTTCTTGTCACATAATTGAACTACATTTCCTGGGCCCCATGCATCTGGACTGAGATGTGAAGGAGCAATTGGCTGTCTCTGAGGGTCTAGTTTTCCCATCTAAGGTAGGATTCTAAGGCCCTGGGGAATGGTGGATTCACTACATGGAAAAAGTCTGTCTTTAATTGACACATAGGAGTTTAAAAAGGGCAACACAATAATAGCAGGGGACTTCAATACTCCACTGACAGTACTAGACAGGTCAAGACAGAAAGTCAACAAAGAAACAATGGACTTAAAGTATACCCTAGAACAAATAGATTTAACAGATATTTGTAAAACATTCTACCCCAAAACTGCAGAATATACATTCTATTCATCAGCACATGGAACATTCTCCAAGATAGTCCATACGATAAGCCACAAAATGAGTCTCAACAAATTTAAGAAAATTAAAATCATATCAAGTATTCTTTCAGATCACAGTGGAATAAAATTGGAAATCAACTCCAATAAGAACACTCAAAATGATGCAAATACATGGAAATTAAATAATCTGCTCCTGAATGATCATTGGGTCAACAATGAAATCCAGAAGAAAATTAAAAATTATTTGAACTGAATGATAATAGTGACACAACATATTAAAACTTCTTGGATATAACAAAAGCAGTGTTAAGAGGAAAGTTCATAGCCTTAAATGCCTATATTAAAAAGTCTGAAAGAGCACAAATAGACAATCTAAGGTCACACCTCAAGGAACTAGAGAAACAAGTACAAACTAAACCCAAAGCCAGCAGAAGAAAAGAAATAACCAAAATCAAAGCAGAACTAAATGCAATTGAAACAAACAACCAAAACAATACAAAAGATAAGTGAAATAAAGACCTGATTCTTGGAAAAGATAAATACAATTGACAGACCATGTAGGAAGATTAACCAAGAAAAGAAGAGAGAAGATCCAAAAAAGCTCAATTAGAAATAAAACAGGAGACATTTCAACTGATACCACAGAAATACAAAAGATCATTCAAGGCTACTGTGAACACCTTTATGCAAATAAACTAGAAAACCTTGATAAAATCCTGGAAATATACAACTCTACTAGATTAAACCAGGAAGTAATAGAAACTCTGAACAGACCAATAACAAGCAGTGAGATTGAAATGGTTATTATAACATTACCAATAAAAAAAGTCCAGGACCAGACAGATTCACAGTTGAATTCTATCAGACATTCAAAGAAGAATGGGTACCAATCATATTGACACTATTCCAAAAGATATAGAAAGAAGAAATACTCCTTACATCATTCTATGAAGCCAATATCATTCTAATACCAAAAACAGGAGAGGACATGACAAAAAAGAAAACTACAGACCAATATCCCTGATGAATATAGATGCAGAAATCCTTAACAAAATACTAGCTAACCAAATCCAACAGCATATCAAAAAGACAATTCACCATGATCAAGTAGGTTTCATAGAAAGGACATACTTTAATGTAATAAAAGTCATCTATGACAAACCCACAGCTGACACTATACTGAATGGGGAAAAGTTGAAAGCTGTATTAGTCTGTTCTCATGCTGCTGATAAAGACATACCTGAGACTGGGCAATTTACCAAAGAAAGAGGTTTAATGGACTCACAGTTCCACATGGCTGGGGATGCCTTACAATCATGGCAGAAGGTGAAAGGCACACCTCACATGGTGGCAGACAAGAAATGAGAGCTTGTGCAGGGAAACTCCTCTTTATAAAACCATCAGATCTCATGAGACTTATTCACTGTCACAAGAATAGCATGGAAAAGACTCACCCCCATGATTCAATTATCTCCCACTGGTTCCCTCTCACAACACATGGGAATTCTGGGAGCTAAAATTCAAGATGAGATTTAGGTGGGGACACAGCCAAACCATATCATGCTGCCCTGGTCCCTCCCAAATCTAATGTCTTTACATTTCAAAGCCAACCATGCCTTCCCAACAGTCCGACAGTCTCCCACAGTCTTAACTCATTTCAGCATTAATTGAAAAGTCCACAGTCCAAAGTCTCATCTGAGACAAGGCAAGTCCCTGCTGCCTATGAGCCTATAAAATCAAAAGCAAGTTAGTTACTTCCTAGAAACAATGGGGGTACAGGCATTGGGTAAATACAGCTGTTCCAAATGGGAGAAATTGGTCAAAACAAAAGGGCTACAGGCCCCAACACAAGTCCAAAATCAAGCAGGGCAGTCAAATCTTAAAGCTCCAAAATGATCTCTTTTGAATCCATGTCTTACAACCAGCTCATGCTGATGCAAGAGGTGGGTTCCCATGGTCTTGGGCAGCTCTGCACCCTGTGGCTTTACAGGGTACAGTCTCCCTCCTGGCTGCTTTCACAGGTTGGCATTATCTGTGCTTTTCCAGGTGCACAGCGCAAGCTGTTGGTGGATCTACTATTCTGGGGTCTAGAGGACAGTGGCCCTCTTCTTACAGTAGCACTAGGTAGTGCCCCAGTAGAGACCCAGTGTGGAGGCACCCACCCCATTTTCCCCTTTTGGGCTGCCCCAACATAGGTTTGCCACGAGTGCCTGCCCCTGCAGCAAACATCTGTCTGGATATCCAGGTGTTTCCATACATCCTTTAAAATCTAGGTGGAGGTTCCCAAAACTCAAATCTTGACTTCTGTGCACTGGTAGGCTCAACACCATGTGGAAGCTGCCAGGTCTTGGGCGTTGCACCCTCTGAAGCCATGGCCCAAGCTCTACATTGGGGCCTTTCAGCCATGGCTGGAGCCACTGAGAAACAGGGCACCAAGTCCCCAGGCTGCAAACAGCATGGGAACCCTGGGTCTGGCCCTTGATACCACTTTTTCCTCCTAGGCCTCTGGGCCTGTGATGGTCGCAGCTGTCATGAAGACCTCTGACATGCCCTGGAGAGATTTTCCCCATTGTCTTGGGGATTAACATTTGGCTCCTCATTACTTATGTAAATTATATAAATTTCTGCAACTGTCTTAAATTTCTTTTCAGAAAAATGGGACTTTTCTTTGCTATCACATTGTCAGGCTGCAAATGTTCTGAACTTTTATGCTCTGCTTTCCTTATAAAACTGAATGCCTTTAACAGCACCCAAGTCACATCTTGAATGTTTTGCTGCTTAGAAATTTTTTCTGCCAGATACCCTAAATCATCTCTCTCAAGTTCATAGTTCCACAAATCTCTAGGGCAGGGGCAAAATGCTGCCAGTCTCTTTGCTAAAACATAACAAGAGTCACCTTTGTTCCAGTTCTCAACAAGTTCCTCATCTCCATCTGAGACCACCTCAGACTGCAATTCATTGTCCACATCATTATTAGCATTTTGGTCAAAGCCATTCAACAAGTCTTTAGGGAGTTCCAAACTTTCCCACATTTTCCTGTCTTCTTCTGAGTCCTCCAAACTGTTCCAATCTCTGCCTGTTACCCAATTCCAAAGTTGCTTCACATTTTTTGGCCATCTTTTCAGCAGCATACCACTCTACTGGTGCCAACTTATGTATTAGTCTGTTCTCATGCTGCTGATAAAGACATATTGGAGATTGGGCAATTTACAAAAGAAAGGCTTAATGCGCTCATAGTTCCACATGGCTTGGAAGGCCTCACAATCATGGTGGAAGGTGAAAGGCACGTCTCACTTGGCAGCAGACAAGAAAAGAGAGCTTGTGCAGGGAAACTCCCCTTTATAAAACCATCAGATCTCATTAGACTTATTCACTATCATGAGAATAGCATAGGAAAGACCTGCCCCTATGATTCAATTATCTCCCACTGGGTCCCTCCCACAACATGTGGGCATTATGGGAGCTACAATTCAGGATGAGATTTGGGTGGGGACACAGCCAAACCATATCAAAACCATTCCCCCTGAGAACTGGAACAAGGCAAGGATGCCTACTTTCACCACTTCTACTCAACATACTGAAGCAGCATCATTGTCTAGGGTAAATATCCATGGTTTGTCATCTCATGCAAGGGAAATCAAGGATGCAGGCACACAGTGAGTTTAAGAGTGGAGGTTTAATAGGCAAAAGAAAGAGAAAAGAGAATAGCTCTCTCTTCTGCAGAGAGAGAAGGGCTCCCAAGTGGGTCTTCCAGTCCACGGCAAAGTTCATGGAGCTTTATAGACTGGCTTGAGGAGGCAGTGCCTGATTTACATAGGGCCTAAAGATTGATTGGACCATGTGTGCCATTTACATAGTGCATGAATAACCTGGTCACCCCATCCTAATATTTTATTATGCAGATGGATTATCTACCTGGCCAGCACCATGTTGTCTGTTTCTTACTGTACATGTGCTTGACAAAGAAAAGGGCAGATGGAGCCACTATGTTGAACATGCCTTGCCCCCAGGTAGCCTTTTTCTGTTGGTGCAGCTGCTGGCATTCACCCATGCAAGCTTCCAGCTTGCTTATCTATGTCTGCAGCTCAATTTAACAGGCTGCTCTTTGTTAGAAAAGAGATAATTTGGGGGCTGCTGCTTTTCATTAAAAGGAAAACCTTATTGAGGACTCTCTTACCCTCCCTATCCGCCTAAATAATTTCTTTTTAACTCCTATATCAATAGTATGTAAATCCTAGCCAAAGCAATCAGACAAGAGAAAAAAATATAGGGCATCCAAATAGGTAAAGAGGAAGTCCAACTGTTGCTGTTTTCTGATGACATGATTGTGTACCCAGAAAGCCCTAGAGACATTTGGATGGCAAAGAGTCATCCAAAAACCCCCTAAAACTGTTAAATAAATTCAGCAAAGTTTTGAGATACAAAATTAATGTAAACAAATCAGTAGCACTGTTATACACAAAGAGCTATCAAGCTGAGAATCAAATCAATAACTTAACCCCTTTTACAATAGCTGCAAAAATAAAAAGTAAAATACTTAGGAATCTACCTAACCAAGGAGGTGAAAGACCTCTAAAAGGAAAACTATATAACGCTGCTGAAAGAAACCGTAGATGACACAAATGAAAACAAATCCCATACACATGGATGGGTAGAATCAATATTGTGAAAATGAACATACTGCCAAAAGCAATCTGCAAATTCAATGCAATTCCCATCAAATTGCCATCAATACAATTCCCATCAATGCAATTCCCATCAAAATGCCACCATCATTCTTCACAGAACTAGAAAAAAATCCTAAAATTCATATGTAATCAAAAAAGAACTCACATAGCCAAAGCAAGACTAAGCTAAAAGGACAAATCTGGAGGTAACACATCACCTGACCTCAAACTATACTATAAGGCCATAGTCACAAAAGCAGCATGGCACTGGTATAAAAATAGGCATATAGACCAATGAAACAAAATAGAGAATTCAGAAATAAAGCCAAATATTTACAGCCAACTGATCTTTGACAAAGGAAACAAAAACATAAAATGGGTAAAGGACAACCTATTCAACAAATGGTGCTGGCATAATTTGCAAGCCACATGTAGAAGAATGAAACTGGATCCTCATCTCTCACCTTGTACAAAAATCAACTCAAGATGGATCAAAGACTTAAATATGAAACCTGAAACCATAAAAATTCTAGAAGATAACATTGGAAAAATCCTTCTAGACATTGGTTTAGGCAAAGACTTCATGACAAAGAACCCAAAAGCAAATGCAACAAAAAGAAAGATAAATAGATGGAACTTAATTAAACCAAAAAGCTTCTGCACAGCAAAAGAAATAACCAGCAGAGTAAACAGACAACCCACAGAGTGGGAGACAGTCTTAAAAATCTTTACTTCTGACAAAGGACTAATATCCAGATCTACAAGCAACTCAAACAAATTAGCAAGAAAAGTACAAACAATCTCATCAAAAAGTGGGCTAAAGACATGAATAGACAATTCTCAAAAGAAGAATGGCCAAGACACGTGGAGATGGCCAACAAACATATGAAAAATACTCAACATCACTAACGATCAGGGAAATGCAAATCAAAACCACAGTGTGATACCACCTTACTCCTGCAAGAATGGCCATAATCAAAAAACCAAAAAATAATTGACCTTGGCATGGATGTGATACAAAGAACACATTTTTACACCGTTGGTGGGAATGTAAACTAGTACAACCACTGTGGAAAACAGTGGCGATTCCTTAAAGAACTAAAAGTAGATTTACCATTTGATTCATCAGTCCTACTCCTGGGTATCTACCAAGAGGAAAAGAAGTCATTATATGAAAAGATACTTACACATGCATGTTTATAGCAGCACAGTTCACAATTGTGAAAACATGGAACCAGCCCAAACGCCCATCAATCAATGAGTGGATAAAAAAAATCTGGTGTGTGTGTGTGTGTGTGTGTGTATCAGCCATTCAAAGGAACAAAACAATGGCATTTGCAGAAACCTTGATGGAACTGGAGACCATTATTCTAAGTGAAGTAACTCAGGAATGAAAAACCAAACATCATATGTTCTCACTCATAAGTGAGAGCTAAACTGTAAGGATGCAAATGCATAAGAATGATACAATGGACTTTAGGCACTCGGGGGAATGGGTGGAAGGGAGGCAACAGATAAAAGACTATCCATTGGATACAGTGTACACTGCTTGGGTGATGGGTGCACCAAAATCTCAGAAATCACCACTAAAGAACTTATTCATGTACAAATAAGTAAATAAACAAATTGAAAAGGGATAAGGAAGAGATACAGCTATAGCTTTGATTTTTGGTTTTGGTTTCTGGGTGAATCCCATCAAATAAGATAGAAAACATGGAATTATGGGATGAGATTTTGAAACTTGTTTCATTTGAGACTTCTTGAGTTTGAAGTGTGTCAACAGAAGAGGTTCATAAATTTGAAAAGCACAGCTTTATTTCTCATAAAGGGTTGCAGCCTGCAGGATGGCCATTCAGACAGCCTGGGAAGCATACGGTAGCCTTGAGCCAGAAGCCAGAAAAGATTCTTCAAAGGAGGAGCAATGGGAATTTATGCTGAGTGGGGTGACTGAAAATACATATTCAATAAGCCTCAAGAAGAGTCATGAGTATTTATGAAAGGAGAAACATGCACACGTGCAATTGAGTTTTACATCCCTGGTGCATCCTACGTACAAAAATGGCAGCATTAGCACCATCTGAGGGTGGAGTTTTCAGCCCTCTGACATCAAGCAGTGAAGAAGAGGACATGAAGACCCTGACTGCACATTCTCCACAGACTGGCCATGACAACTGTGTGACCAGAGGTCTCTCATCAGTTAGTAGAAGAGGGGCAGCATCAGGTGGTTGGTTGATATCAGTGGTGGAATCTTTTGAAAGGGCTGGTTTCTGCTTAGCACTTAGGGAAGTAACCCTAATGGTGTAAAGCCAGGGAGGGGTGTCTGACTTCCCATCCCACTGTAGCCAAGAACTCAGCTTTCAAGGTTGCTCTGGGGTCCCCTTGGCCAAGTGGGGATCCACTCAGATGGTTGTTGGAGCTTAGGATTTTGTTATCTTTCAAGTGTTTCTGTGGCAACTAGGTGAACTTAAAAACTAAAATGTGAATGTTTGAGTTACAGTTATACAATATGGAGTTAAGGCTTGACTTGCTTGTATTTGATGCAATAGAAAGAAATGGGGATTTCCCATGAGATTATGTTAAATATGTGTATATTGGGATATATTTTCTCAGATATTCTAATCCTGTTATGTATGACATATTTTGTGGACCACATAAATTTATCTGAGCAGGTATTGCCCTATCTGTAGGAATATCAAGTTAATCTCTGATATGGTTAGGTCCCATGTCCCCACCCAAATCTCATCTTAAATTGTAATCCCCATAATGCCCATGTGTCAAGGGCAGAATCTGGTGGGAGGTGATTGGGTCACGGGGGTGGTTTCCCCCACACTGTTCTCATGATAGTGAGTGAGTTCTCGCAAGATCTGGTGGTTTTATAAGTGTTTGTCAGTTCCTCCTATGCGTGCATTCTCTCTCTCACCTATCTCGCCTGTTGCCTCTTTACTTTCTGCCATGATCGTAAGTTTCCTGAGGCCTTTCCAGCCATGCAGAACTGTGAGTCAATTAAACCTTTTTCCTTTATAAATTACTCAGTCTTGCATATTTCCTTTTAGCAATGTGAGAACAGACCATTACAATCTCAGTGAGCTGAACAAAGGTTGTAACCTTTGGATAAGAGGTTTGCTATTAAATATTATTTTTAGTTGCAATCTCCAATCCTTGGTCAGAAATTTGATCTTAGCTGGAGCAAATTCTCAGATATAGAACAGGCTCCTCTCCTGTATAATGAATTCCTAAATAATTTTAACAGTAGTTAGATATGTATTAGTCTGCTCAGGCTGCCTTAACAAAATATTACAGGCTGGGTGGCTTGAACAACAGAAACTTATTTCTCACAATCTGGAGGCTAGAGGTTCATGATCAAGGTGCTAGCAAATTTGGTTTCTGCTGAGGGCTCTTTCTCTGGCTTTTGGAGAGCTACTTTCTAGCTGCTGAGTTTTCTCATGCCTTTCGTCTGTGATCAGAGAAAGAGAGAGAGGGAGTTGGGGGAGAGACAGAGAGAAAGAGCAAGCGAGGCTGTGTGCTAACTTATGAAATCAAGGTCCCAATCTTATAATCTCATTTAACCTTAATTATGGTTGACCCTTGAACAACACAACAACACAGGTGTGAACTGCTTAGGTCTATTTATAAGGGGACTTTTTTCAACCAAACAAGAATTGAAAATACAGTATTCTCGGCCAGCACGGTGGCTCTTGCCTGTAATCCCAGCACTTTGGGAGGCTGAGATGGGCGGATCACGAAGTCAGGAGATTGAGACCCTCCTGGCTAACACGGTGAAACCCCGTCTCTACTAAAAATACAAAAAAATTAGCCAGGCATGGTGGCATGTGCCTGTAGTCCTAGCTACTTGGGAGGCTGAGGCAGGAGAATTGCTTGAACCCAGGAGGCGGAGGTTGCAGTGAGTCAAGATCACACCACTGCACTCCAGCCTGGGTGACAGAGTGAGACTCCATCTCCAAAAAAAAAAAAAAAAAAAAAAAAGTAGTATTCTCCCATGCAAAACCCGTGTAGAGGGCCAACTTTTCATATACATGGATTCTGCACTGCTGACTGCTGGACTTGAGTATGCATATGCACAGCTTTGTTATACTTAGGGGGCAGTCCTGGAACCAATCCCCTGCATATACCAAGGGATGACTGTATTTCTTTAGAGGCCCCGTCTCCAAATACAGCTACACTGAGAATTAGGGCTTTAGTCCATAACAGATGGGCTAGTTAAAAGTTATCCTGCAACAGCAAGTAGATTGTGCTTCTTACATGGCCTTAAATTATTGCCATGGTTCCCAGCAAAGGGGGATCAAGGGTTTATATCACCACCAAACCTCATGTGATCCCCAGTGTACTACTTTTGGAAGATGAGGCCTAGTTGGAGGTGTTTGGTTCGTGGGGCCAGATTCTCATGAATGGCTTGGTGTCTTGCTCTGGCAAGGCTGGGTTAGTTTTTGAAGATATGAATTAGTTCCCTCAAGAGTGGGTTTTTAGAAAGCCAGGGCATCCCTTGGATTTTGCATCTTTGCACATGTCCACTCACCTTTTGACCTTCTCTGTTATGTTTTGATGCACCACAAAAGCCCTCACCAGAAACCAAGTAAATACTACAGCCATGCTTCTTGTACAGTCTGCAGAATCATGAGCTAAGCAAAACTCTTTTCCTTATTAACTTCCCAGCCTCGGGTATTCTATTACAACAACACAAACAGACTAAGACAATTATCAATGTCAATTATGTCTTCTAGATTTTTAACATCTACATTAGGGGTCAGCAAACTATGTTCCATGAGCTAAATCTGGCCTGTTGGCCTAGTGTGGCCCACCCCCTGCAAGCTAAGAATGGTTTGTACATTTATTTGATTGGGGGAAAAAATCAAAAGAAAAAAAGTATTTCATGACATGTGAGAATTATTAGGTTGGCACCAAAGTAGTTGTGGTTTTCGCCATTAATGGCGAAAACCACAATTACTTTTGTGCCAACCTAATATAAGAAAATCAAATCTCAATGTCCAAAATAAAGTTTTATTGGAACATGGCCATGCTTATTTAAAAATCAGAATCGCCTTATTGCTGTTTATGTGCTCCAGTGGCAAATTTGAGTTAAGACAGTGATTGTATGGGCTTCAAAGTCTAACATTATATATATATTTGACACTTTACAAATAAAGTTTGTTGTACTGATTCAGATCAATTATAGTAAATCATTTCATTTATTAGATCTCTTAATTTATTTGTCTAGGACTAAATTCTTCAGACATCTCACATTAGCAGGCTCATTTTGGGAGGTAATTTTGCTTAAATGTAAAATCCTGGAGGGACATTATTAAGCTGATTTTATGATGGAAGTCTTGATCTTGCTCACAGGGTCTCCAAATTCGAGTCCAATTTTCCAAGTTCTATGGTGCAGGGCTCTGCATCACCAACCAAGTAGTTCTTGGAAAATTTGAGCTTATCAAAACTTCTTCTTGAGAAAATTCTTTACTCTGCCTGAGGGTACTACTGCTGACATGAAATGGAAAGATTATCCTGTTGGGCAATAATCCTTCAAGTCAGCCTCCTTAGTTTTCTGAGCAGCATATCTCCTGTCTTGTCTCTAGTTTACCCATCTGTCAAAACCAAACACCTGCACTTTGGAAACTCCAGAGCTACTTTTGTCTCTCATAGTGTTCCAGCTTCTATCAAGGGCCTGCCAGAGAAAACTGTATTTAAAGGAGAAAGTATAATAGATATATTAATTATTCATCATTTTATATTTAGTTAAAAAAACAGGATGGCTAATTTCTACTTTTAAGGTAAACTGATATGGGCAAACAGAGAATGAGTTAGTTAGCGAAATTGGTGAAACCTAAAATCTCCAAAATACAATAGCTTAAATAAAATCCATGTTAATTTGTATCTCATGTAATAGCCTCAAAGTGATCAGAACAGACTGTGCTCCATGTGGTCACTTAAGAACCCAGGAAATTTCTCTTATGGGGATTTTGGATCTCTTTGGGTGTCGTACACGACTGCATAGTTGAAACTGAGAACATGATCATGTCCTCATTCCAGTCCAGGGGAAGGGCTAAAAGAGAACAAGTAGGCAGATACCCAGTGTTTTCTGGTTAATACCCAAAAAGATGCAGATTGTCTTTCACTTTCTATTGACACAAACACATACTACTGGTATTTCACCTGGCCATGACTAAT
The DNA here is from genome assembly GCF_028878055.3 of Symphalangus syndactylus. Taxonomy (NCBI): domain Eukaryota; kingdom Metazoa; phylum Chordata; class Mammalia; order Primates; family Hylobatidae; genus Symphalangus; species Symphalangus syndactylus. Next base: position 60,953,341 of record NC_072434.2, read on the forward strand.
TGCAAGGGAGGTTAGTAAATGCAGTTTCTAGATAAAGGACAAGGCTATCACTTAAAGAAAAAGAGGAGAATGGATGCCATGCAATAGTTAGTAGTTTTCGCTTTTTTTTTTTTTTTTTTTTTTGAGACAGAGTCTCACTCTGTCGCCAGGCTGGAGTGCAGTGGCGCGATCTCGGCTCACTGCAACCTCCGCCTCCCGGGTACAAGTGAGTCTCCTGCCTCAGTCTCCTGAGTAGCTGGGACTACAGACACGCATCACCACACTCGGCTAATTTTTGTATTTTTAGTAGAGACGGGGTTTCACCATGTTGGCCAGGATGGTCTTGATCTCCTGATCTCATTATCCGCCTGCCTCGGCCTCCCAAAGTGCTGGGATTACAGGCATGAGCCATGGAACCCAGCCTAAGTTTTCAACATTTTAACAGATTTTTAAATTTCTATTTTTTAGCCAAGTCAGCTAATTATAAAATAATATATATTCTTTATACATCTTCAACTCACTGTAGAAATGCTTTTATCTCCTTTGTAGGGACATGGATGAAGCTGGAAACCATCATTCTCAGCAAACTATCGCAAGGACAAAAAACCAAACACTGCATGTTCTCACTCATAGTTGGGAATTGAACAATGAGAACACTAGGACACAGGAAGGGGAACATCACACACTGGGGCCTGTCGTGGGGTCGGGGAAGGGATAGCATTAGGAGATATACCTAATGTAAATGACGAGTTAATGGGTGCAGCACACCAACATGGCACATGTTTACATATGTAACAAACCTGCACGTTGTGCAGATGCACCCTAGAACTTAAAGTATAATAATAATAAAAAAAGAAACACTTTTATCTGAATAGTCTTGCAAAATCAACTTCCAAGCTTTCACTAGACATGGCTTCCCCCTTTATATATTTTATAAAATGTTATTGAAAGGACCATGCACATTTTAGAAATAGAATAATACTTTATACAAATACTAGGTGATTACTAATTGTTAAACATATATTATTTCATTTAGTCCTTAATAAATTTTAGGGCAGTTATTCTTATTATCTTCATATTTCAGATTAGAAAACTGGAACTCAGGTTAAGTTCTAGGTCGTAGTGCCAAAACATATTGGAACTGGGATTTAAATTTAAGTATCCCTGATCCCAAAGTCTATTTTAAAATTATTTATTCCTATGGCTGCATACAATGTTGGCTGTTGTCATTTTTGTAATTAGAAGAATTTGAAACCTTGAGTATAGATGGAATCACCAACGAGAGAACAGGAGTATGACAGGAAGACTCAGGAAAGAACTTTGAGAAACATCTTTATTTAGGGATGAGAAGAAATAGTTGGCGAGAAGAGGGGAGTAATGATTATTGGGGAAGAATTACAGTTCGTAAGGGATCATTCACAGTGCTGGATACAAGAGGAACACAGTAGGATGGCATTGAGAAGAGAGTTTTGAAACGGGTCATTAGGTGATAACTAATGACTTTAAGAAAACCATGTCTACATGGTACAAGAGAAGAGAGACGGATTACAACAGGTGCACAAGTGACTGAGAAGGAAGACAACGGAAAAGTCAGATGTGGTCTCTTCTATTTGATAATTAAAGCGATGGAAAAGAGAACAGAGGAACAAGGTGAGGCAACAATGGTAGGTGCTTTTTAGAAGAGATGAGATTTGGAATTATTTACAGATATTGCCACCTTAATCAGATAAATTCAGGCAAAGCTAGATATTCTTCTAGCTATCAAACCTGGCAGTTTCTGATTAAGATATCAGGATGAGACAAATGCTTTTTCTGTGGTTTTACACTTGCCCTCTTAATGATGATACCCTCATACTTTATGAATTTTCCAGAGAGTTCACTGAGTACTCAGGACAGAGAAGGTGATAAATGTATCTGTAAGGAAGGAAGGAAAATAGGAAGAGAGAGAGAGAGAGAGGGTAGAAGAAGAGAAATAGACAAATGGCTGGGCATGGTCCCTTATGGCTGTAATTCCAGCACTTTGGGAGGCCAAGGAGAGAGGATCGCTGGAGCCCATTAGTTCGAGACTAGCCTAAGCAACATAGGGAGAACCCGTCTCTACAAAAACATTTTAAAAAAGGAAATAGAGAAAGAGAGAAGATGGAACAACAGAGGAAGGAGAGAGCAAGACCAGGAGGATTATATGATACAAGATATGAACATCTGAAGGTTGGGGTGAGCTCTTGACAGACAGTAAAGTAGGCAATATTTTGATGATTTTTCATTTCCTGTTTTACAAAGCATTGCCCTCTCACTCCTTCCAGTGTTTTACTGCTCTTTTCTGGCCACCACTGACTTCCTTAGTGAATCAGCTTCAAAGGAGGCACTATCTCTCCACTGTACTCCCTTTGATAGGCATTTTCTTATTTTGCCTTCTATTTTAGACTGAGCAGTCAAAATGAGAAGGACCCTTTTAAATCCTTCTTGTTAAAGTGCTAATGACTGTTAAGGCTAAATGCATGAGAAATAGAAAATTTGATGCCTGAGTCCTAAATTTGAGTTTGGGAACTGGTACTTTCTATAATTTTTGGTAAGTTACTATGGGCCAGTTTCTATCTCATTGTGCTTCTCTGAGGATTGTATAAATAATTTAAGTGAGGTATTTTTCTTCCTACAAAAACTGTGATTTTTCAAAATTACAATATAATTTATCTTTGGTGTATTTTGCTTAGGGCAAAATATTTTTTATTATCATATGAAGCAGGGATAAACATCGCCTGCCTATTGGGACCAGGAAAATGGGGACTGGGTCAGATTTTTAGGGCATGATCTGTCTAAAGGGGAAGCAAGTTCCAGCTGATAGTTTCCTTCCAGAAATGTGGGTATTGTTTCACCCCATCATTTGACTTGTCAAGTGAATCCTCAAATCATCTTTATGTATAATTCTTAAATGTCTGCAAATATTATTTTTTCAAATATTGTAGGCAAAACAGTGTATGGAAGCTGGAGGAGGAAGGAAATACGGCCTCTGTGTTGCCAATTTGCAACATCTGCCTTCCAAAAATGAACTGAAGTAACACAGGGATGCTTTTATCTCACATATCATGTATGTGATACTAATGTTTAAAACTGGCCCTTCAAAAGTTTTTAATATACATGTCAATCTGTGATTGATAAAAATTTACCAGAAACATTTTGCTACCAAAATGATGTGTACATGGGGAGGGTCATAATAGAAAAAGACCATGCTTTAAAAAAAAAAATATATATATATATATATATATATATATAGGAAGGTGATTTTTAATAAGCAAATATTTATAAATTTAAAACATGATTTTCCACTGCAAAGTATATCTATAGTTTGTTGCCTTTGAGCATATTAGACTGTATGCCATGTTTTTCCTATCCAATCAAGACAGCAATTTAAAATTAAAATTGCAAAAAATAGGCCACCTTTCACAGAGGATTGACTAGTTAATTTACTTAAGATAGCAAGTTGCACAAAAGAAGAAAATGATAATGCAACAAGCTTTCGCAAGACTGACCCTCTTCTGAGAGTTAACCTTTGTGCTCACAAACAGTTATCTGAAAAATTTCCAAGGTATGAATGGAAATAACAGCAGATTGCATTACCTACATCCCGAAGGTCAGAGGTTCAGATTACCGAGGTAATGAAACTTCAGTGAGCTGCTTCAGATGTATTAGGTTTGTCAGTTTTTATAAGCACAGTTACTTCAGGAATGCAATTATAACATAAAGGACCTATATTGGTGGAAATTCACCAGCCGGATCTTAACAGAAGTATTCAAATGTCAGATGAGGGGGGAGAACCTACCTTTATGAGTAGGCTTTTAAGATGAATCAGTTAGTGAGGTGGAGTAGAGAGCAAGAGGGAGATGAATGGAAATATGCCTTAAAACACATTCCCAGATAAAAACTTTGTATTTTTCCCAGAGGTGTTTCAGAGGGTAGCCATAAGCATCAATTAACTTATATTATTCCATTAAAATGGTTTAAGAGATCTCAATACAAGTGTCACAGATCATTAGAAACCTGCAGCCTTATAAAAACCAGAGAATGATAGTTATTTTTTTTTTTAAAGATGGATTATTTTGTGGAAACACAGATAAACCTAACCTACTGATTTAATTTATAGTTGATATCCTCAATTCTGGCTTTAATTCACATTTGATGTCACTCAGGTGTCCTAAATGGAGCATCTCTCTTCTTAAGCTGTAATCAAACTCAAGACTGGATCAAAATCACATGGTTCCATTGCCCAACCAGTAGTGACTTTTCATCTTTTTATATCATCAATAGATGATTACCCCAGTGAGCAGAGTGTTCTTTCATAAATAAAATGTTTTAACTGGGTCTTTCCTGATCAGGTATTTCTCAATATTTGGTATTACTCTGACAAGTTTTGATTAAACTATTTGCCGGATCTCAAGTTATACCTATAAGAATGATTTTAATACATATTCTCATGGTGGATTCAGGGTTTTTTTTTTTTCCTGATTGTCATCAGGGATTGACACAAATTAACAGATCACAACAAATTAACATGTTAATACTACCCTACTGACCAAGTAACTGAAATTTCAGTTACTGTGGTTTCTAACATTGCAGGAACAGATTAGATCACTCTGTGAACTCTTCCGAATGCCTGTTAAAAAAGTGTTCCCAGCAGGTCCAGGGTCGACCCTGCATTATTTAAGTGGATCCACTGGTGATGTCTAGGCTTCCTTTTACTGGATCAAGCTGGAATTCTGTCCATAGCCAGTCTGAAGATGATCCACTGGGAAGAATCTGTTCCATTATTGCAATCCAATTAAATGGTTCTTGCTAATGAGCGACGAGTTACAAGATATTAGGGCAGGGCTCTCTGAAGGAAGGTGAACAATAGTACACTGTATCCAATTAATATATGGACATGTCTATCACAAATGCCTGGTATGATAGAAATTACATACTTCATGCAAAGGAAATGACAGAGGGAGTGCAGGAGGCCCAAGAAGAATGTCAAAGTAGGAGAGAGTTTGCATCTAAAGAATGGCACAGGGTCCCCAGGGTTTTAGTTTTAATGTGTCCATATTTAATTTATTTGGGTACTAATAAAAATGGCCCTTCTAAAGTTTTCAGTGACTTAGCCCTGTCAATCTGCAATTGGTAAAAATTTACCAGTAACACTTCACTATCAAAATGATGTGTACATGGGGGAGGTTCACAGTAAAGAAAGAATATGCTTTTAAAAATACGCAAAGTGTTAACACAGGTATGAGAAGCTTACTTACTTGGTTTAGCCCACCCCACGTCAATGGCTGTGTGGTTAAGGACACTCGCAGTGAGATTGGCTCCTCTCTCTGGAAGACCAGCTAACGTCGTCACAGTCACTTCTTGGCTCGGTGTAAAACCCACACTGTTGTGTACGAAGAGCATATATTCATAGGTTGTAAACCTAAAATGTTGTTTTGTTAAAAAAAAGTATATGAATTTCTACTTTACAGAAAATCTAACAAATAATTTCCTTTTTTTCTTCACAAAATACAGAATTTCCTTTCACCCCTCCACAAAATACTGTTTTCTTTTCCTCCCTAGAAAATACATTATTTTCTTTTCCCTCCTTACACAACATGTATCATTAATTTTGTGCTTGCCAGCCTTAACCAAAGCATCAGGGAAATATTTTATTAGGAATGCTGAACAAATATTGCTATTGAAAACAAACGTGGTTTATCATTGTCTTATTCTTATTGTTTTCAGCAGTGGTGAGGATTACAGCTCAATTCAAGATGCAATTACAAATCAGGCAATCTGCCAGCTTTCTATCTGAATTTGATCCAGAGAGTTTCATGCTCTTCTTTTTGGAAACTCATCCATTTTCAAATATCAGAATCCCTCATCAACATTTTCTTCTTATACCTATGCTTCTTTCCCATAATCTCATTGCAGACAGATAAACCCCTAAATTAAATTGTAACTGTGACCAAAGCGTACAACATTCTCCCGCTGAGAGTTTTGCTACAGTGAGCTGTATTTTGCCATAGTGTGAACATATTTACTTGAGTCAATACAGTGGAAACTGAATATTACTTTGCAGAAGGCAAAAACTGACATGATGATGTGATATGAGGAGGACTTTCCAAGTCCTTTATTAAATTGATGATAGAGTAAAGCCACCATTTTTTTTAACCAGTTTTGGGCAGAAGACCATCAGGCTTCGTTTGTTTGGTTCAGAACTACCTGTGTAAGGAAATGCTATAAACAGACACAGTCAGGCTATGAGTGGACAATAGCTTAGACTGAGATACTTGCTTAAACATGTAGTGCAACACACGACCATCCCAGAGGCATCCAGGACACCGGGCAAACACTGGCCTCAGATCACTACCTAGTTTGGGTTTATTAGATGATCAAGTATACCTCATCTCCAGTGTAAGGCCCGTAGTATTTGTCTCAATCTATCACAATCTCTGATTTGACGTTGCAAAGGTGGTGGGGCGTGGGTGGGTAGGTGCCATTTGCAGGATTGTGCTAAATAATTTGACCAAAATTATGTCAGGATCCTCAGAGCATTTTACTGCCACCTAGGTAGAAGAAATCTGCTTGACTCATCCTGTTTCTTACTCATAGCCCAAAGATATCTTTGCAGGTTTCTGCCTGAGCCACATTGAAGGGTGTTGCTCTATTGTAATTACAGGTAAAACTTAGTGACTTTTTGAGGCTATTTATCTATTTCTCCTAAATAAGTGCTTGCATCAGATCTTCTACATCTCCCTGCTTTACCATCTCTTCTCAGGTGTTTATTGCCTCTTTTATTTCTGCTTTGTCTGCTGTAGTGGGTTGAATTGTATCTTTCAAAAAGATATTTTCAAGCCCAAGCCCCTGGTCCCTATGAACGTGACCTTATTGGAAGACAGGGTTTTTGCAGATGTAATCAAGTTAAGATGAGGTCACACTGGATTAGGCAGCATCATAAATTCAATGCTGATGTCTTTGAGAGAAAAAAAAGAGAGAAATTTTACAGATACATGGATACACACAGGGAGGTGATGTCCATGTAAAAACAGAAACAGAAGTTATGCTGTCACAAGCCAAGAACTTCCTAGGGCTACCAGAAGTTAGAAGAGGGAAGAAAGGGTTCTTCTATAAAGCTTTGGAAGGGAGTCTGGTCCAGAAGACAAACTGGTTTGCAACTTCTTATATCCAGACCTGTGAGAGAATAAATTTCTGTTGTTTTAAGCCACCCAGTATGTGGTATTTTGTTACTGCAGCCCTGGAAAATGAATACGTATGCTTTTTAGCAAGTGCTGAATAGTCCACATGATCTAGACAACTAAAAAATAGTAATAGTTACTTAATAGCTGTCAGGCATTTTCTACAGATGTTAACCCATTCATTCCTCACAAAACTCTATAAGGTGCTATTATAATACCTATTCTGAAAATAAGAAAAACAAGGCTCAAAGAGATAAATAACTTGTCCAAGTCATTGAGATAATAAGTAAGAGGACTGAGATTCAAATATAGGCAGTCTGATTTCAGAGCCTGCTCTTTTAACCATGATGCTATATTGCCAACATAATAGTGATGATAATAATGATAGTAACAATAACAATCATAATGATAATCTGTTCTGTCCATATTTGGATGATGTCATATCTCTAGGGCTTGACCTTTGCATTATTTTTCTAGCAGAAGGAATAGATTTTTGCTTACACATTCAAACAGTCTGGCCAAATTTCCTTTGCAACCAATAGTATGAATTTGAAGGATGGTGAGTCGGGGTTAAGAGGGTAGCAAGCCTATGACAATGGAATGAAATGAAGCTAATGGCTCACAAGGGAATTGAACCAGCGACCTTGGCTTCATTAGCTCTCTCCCTGGGTAAAATACTTATAATTATATTTTACTTCATAAAATGACTTAAAAGAAATGTAGCTAGAGTCTGAATGCCTAGTCTCCTCTCCTATAATATGTAAATTTTTCTTCCACATGTCTATGCTATTATACAATTAATAATCTTTATGGATTTAAGGTGATACCATGTTTCTGGTTCTTTTCTACATGTGGAATTAACAATATCAGGTGGCACTAAAATGGTTGATTGTAAATGAATTCTATGGGGCTTTAGTTCTTATAATACTTAAGGAGATTTCACCATAATTTAGGTATGGCGAAATATACAATTTACATCTACAAAGCTCAGGCCACATAGATACATACAATTGTGATGCCTGTTTTCAAGGCAGTTCTAAAATTTTAGAGTAAGAGATGGCTTTAGAGTTTAACTGCTTCAAATAATAAAGTGTCTGCTACATCTTACAGATTAGACAAAAAACCCTGAGACCCTGAGAAAACAAGTGGATTTGCATAAGTTTTCACAACTAGTTAATAGGGGTAGCTGTACATAGGGTTTCTTCATTTTCAATATTACACTATTTCCACTTTTTAAAAATTTAATTGAGAAATCAGTAGATATTTTATTTGATGCTGTACATTTGTCTTTTGTACTTTTTCTTTAACTTTCATTGCTAAGTTAAATTTTTAAGGAAACAAGTTTTTTTTTTTTTTTTTTTTTGAGATGGAGTCTCACTCTGTGCCCAGGTTGGAGTGCAGTGGTGCGATCTCAGCTCATTGCAAGCTCCGTCTCCTAGGTTCATGCCATTCTCCTGCCTCAGCCTCCCGAGTAGCTGGGACTACAGCTGTCAGCCACCACACCCAGCTATTTTTTTTTTTGTATTTTTTTTTTTTTTTTTTTAGTAGAGATGGGGTTTCATAATGTTAGCCAGGATGGTCTTCATCTCCTGACCTCGTGAGCCACCCACCTCAGCCTCCCAAACTGCTGGGATTACAGGCGTGAGCCACCGCGCCTGGCGAAGGAAACAAGATCTTGAATTCTCTTAAATACTAAAATATACTGTCTTCATTTCATCTGAATTCCAATCTGTATTTAGTAAGAATATGTACCTCTGGCTTGTCTACGTATATATGTTGATTCACATTTCACCACTTCATATCAAAAAAAGAATGTATTAGTTGGCTTGAAGTGGTTTTCCATTCACTCTGTGTATATTGTTTTTCAAATGGACTTACGTGTTGATTGTTGGTATTAAATGGGACATTCCATTTAATAAATGATAAAAGAATACATTTCAAAGCGAAAATGCTAGATCAATTAACATCAATACTCATGACAAAACTTATGTGTATCAATCAATTTCTTCTCTAAATACAAACAGTGTTCTCTAGGCATGTCTTGAACAATGTCCATTTTAAATTCTGTAGGAAAAAAACTTTTGCAATATAAGTATTCAAAGTAAGTGAATACTTACATTGAGTCTATGACATAGCCAGTAAAGCTAATTGTTTTTGGGTCCATTTTGGAATACTTGGACTATTACAACAGTTTTTCCCTCATTTGCTTGAGACCATCCTCCAGTCTCTCCCTCCTCCGCTCCCCAAACAGCAAACTGTAAACTTTATTATGGTGTAGACGTGACTATGGTAATTTTCCTCATAAAAAATAATATGTGTTAAAATCTTACTTGTGGAACAATATTCATTTCAAGGTTCAGGTGTTATTACTCCAATGAATTAGAAAACTAGATTATGTTTAAATGATGCAGTTTTAATTTGTTTACTGAATAGATAATTTTATAAATGAATGAATAGATGTGTCATAGTTATTTAAGCACTCGGTCTCAAAAATTTCAGGTCACTTATATAATTTTTTAGGTTAGTGAGATAAAAATACCTGTCACTAGAAAAAATATCTCTGCTGAAACTTAGCAAAGTGCTCCTTTAAAAAATATATTGAAAACAAATTATGTTGCTTTTTCATATTTAATACATCACTTCATTCATTCATTTGTTCATTCATTTAATATTTATTGGATATTACCAATATGCCAGGTGTTAAAAATAATAAAATTGTTATCTGTCCACCTGGAGCCATAGTGTATATAAAATTTTACAGAAATATGTTTTTAAATGAGAATAGCTAAAGTATTTATTCATTTATTCCTTTTTCTTTGAACACGCATCAGATGAAGCATCTAATTTAACCATATCCAGCTGGGAAGTCTTCACGGAGGAGGTAACATTTCGGGCAGGTTTTGATAAGAAGTGGTATTTTGTCCAGTGAAGACATATGTCCAGGGCAAAATATGTGAAGGATTGTATCTTGGAAGGGTCTGATATATTTGGGGAAACCAAAATTCCTCAGGGCAGCTGCAGAATGCCTGGGGTTATTTTCATCAGAATTAAAAATGTGTCAACTTTATTGATGTCCTAACAGAATTCATGTGTCAATATTGTCACCAATATAAATCATGCTTTTGAAAATGCAGGCTATTTAGTTGCTTCTTCCACTAACTCTTCCTCATCTCTGCCACAACCCAAAGTATGCTTGAGTACACCATCCCACAAGTGTGGATTTGAGAAATCTTATAAATCATACTTTTCCTTACATCTTCAAATCTTTTGTGGGAATAGCAAACAAAGAAAAATGAAATGCAATGTTGTTTCCATTGCTGAAGTCTATAGCTATTAAAATTTTCAGTTGATGACAGACACTTTAAAAAATCTATTTGTTGATTCTAAAAATAGTATTGAAGATTTTTGCTTCAAAAATTGAAGAGTAATGTTTATCACACTTGAATATTTTTAATATGAGACATTTTAGATTGTGAGTGAAACTTGAAGCTGTTATGTTTCTGTTGCTATCTGTACCTACACTACCAGAATTGTCAGACCTAAGATAATTTTGCAGTAATTTCCATCTTTGTTTTACTTTGTCATCAACATGAGAAAGAAACACAGCCAATGAAAGTAGTTTTTCTTTTTTTTTATTCTAAGAAAACACTAGGGGAAAAAAACCTCCTATGACAAAACACAACCTTCTGGATTTAGAAGTTCATTTTTCATGAGTGATATAGTTTGGATATTTGTTCCCTCCAAATCTTATGCTGAAATGTGATCACCAATGTTGAATGTGGGCCCTAATGGGATGTACTTGGGTCATGGGGATGAATCACTTATGAATGGCTTGCTGTCATCCCTGTGGTAGTGAGGGAGCCCTCACACTATTAGCTCAGGGGAGAGCTGGTTGTTTAAGAGCATGGCATTCCTCCTAGAGCCCTCTTGCTCCCTCTCTTGCCATGTGACATACCTGCTCCCTTTTCACCTTCCACCATGGGCAAAAGCTCCCTGAAGCCTTCACCAGAGGAAGACGCTGGCACCAGGCTTCTTATACAGCCTGCAGAACCATGAGCCAAGTAAACTTTTCTTTATAAATTATCCAGTCTCAGGTGTTTCTTTAGAGCAATGCAAAATGGGCTAATACAATGAGGTAACACATAATATGATGACACAGAAAAGGACATCGTGTGGGGCATGTAAAGCATTGAAAAAAAAATCTAATGGGAAAAAACACTGACCAATTTAATTTGAATGTGAAAGACATGTTTACTCCTTTTGAATTAAGTACATGGCTATGAGATGGCATACCAGTGTTGACAGAAGTTGGCTTTCATTCCTAGACTCAATTTTTATTCACATTCCCATATTAAGGAATAAATTAACAGGATCTATCTCATCTTGGTAGTCATGGGAGAAGCTTTCCTTTCACTTGCCCTTTCTATGTACAAAGTTAACTTCTCCACTTAATAGCTACAATCTGAAATTATTTATGTTATAGAAACACGTGTCATGGAACTGACCCAGTCCTTCATACTAGCAAAGATGAAGATGTCATCTATACACATTTAATCTCATTACAAAGAAGAGGAACAAAAGTTATGTTCTTTTGAATATTATCCCCCACAGAAATGGCATCCTCTTTTAGGACTTGAAACATCCTTATTTTAGTAGGTTTAAAAATATATATGAAAATATATGTCAATAAGATTTAAACTTAGAATTTATGATACATTTAGCTTAAGCATTTAAATCTTAAGTCTTACCCTTCTTTGAAAAATAAGACGAAAATGTGTTAATTTTGAATGTTTTAATTTAAAGGTAATACAATTAGTGGCTTCTCGAGGAATCACATAGAGGTCTCCATCCAAATTGTCATTGCAAAAAAAAAAAATACTCTGAGAAATGTATAAATAATTAAAAGGAATAGCAATTAGAAATTAGAACATACCTTCCTTCATAAACTTAATGAAAGCTAACTTATAAATCTAAATTATAATCTGCAAGTCAATATTTTCTCTATAATAGTAAAATAACCCTATTCTTTATTATAACTTCTTCTTCTTTAAATCCACAACGAAAAGGAGAACATGCTCATTGTATTCTTAGCAGTTTTATCTGATCACTTAGGAACCAAGGCAGTGTTGTTAGGTGCTGAAAATTGTAAGGGTAGATTGATGCTTAAAATGAAGGAGGTCGCCGCCCTCTTGTTAAACCCTGCCTGACTCACATTGGCAGCTTCAGATGATAACAGCACGTTCACCAGATTTTCTAAGTGATGAAAATGTCAGGAAACCCAAAGTTATAGTTCCCCCAACAACCATAACTTGGTCACTTTGCAAGGAATTATTAAGGAAGAAAAGTTAGAAACTGACAAGTAGTATAAACCTGTAGTTATACGGAATTCGTGTCTACACGGGCAGAGTAAAATTCAATAATGAGGCAACTAGCTGTGCAATTTAGACAAAAATTACTCCTTACGTAAGATAATCATAAGAGCAAAAAGTATTTTTGTTAGAATTAAATTATCTGGATAATTGGCTTGAGACTGTTTTGTACACGTAGATATAAAAGAAAAAATAACTGCTAGAATGATCTGAATTTCCAAATATAATGATGTTTTAAATTGGTGCTTTTCTATACATTATAAACACATACTTAGCCAAAATAGACCACTTGAACTAGGAAATTGGCTTCAACTTATATTTACTGTCACAAATATATTCATAAAGAGATGTCTAGTGAATCTTAATTTTACTTTTTATATCAGGAGAAGTGCCATTTAAAAGCTGATTCTAAATGTAACTATGGTGATATTCAAGTCAAGATGGTAAGAAACACTTCAGTGCTCCTTTTATTTATGCAGACGTTAAGAAGGAAATCGGGATGGTGGAATCTGGGGAGAATAGGAAATTACATAATCCTCCCAAAGATATTAGAATTCAATTAAAAACCCAATAAAACATACCTGCCAAACAAATAAATCAGCAAAACAAATATAGGCAAAGGAAGGGCCATGAAGGAACTGTAACACAGGTGTGAACCAACACATGATGAACACTCAGCTTCGTCCCCCTCTGCAATTTGAGAGACCACTAGCTGACCAGCAGGAGGAACAAGGAGCCCCAGATGTTGCCAAGGTGGCCAGTGGCACCATCTGATCAAACAAAATCACTTCCTTTAAATAGAAAAATATCACGCCCACCAGGGGATCAAGTTGTGGTTTTCTCTCATATTTGTGAGACATTCCCCCTTGGGCTAAAGGCACTCCTAGCTTTTTATGGACTTACAAAGGGTAGAGGGCTAGAAAAAGATATTCTCATAAAGACTCACACCATTTACACTGAATGTTAAGAAGAAATGTTTTTTTTTTTTCTATAGGCTTTATGTAAGTTGTAGCTGTTATTTTAATAAATAAAAAAAAATCTTTGCAAGTACTACCAGAAAAAAATGACATTTGGCATTATGAAACTAGTCAAAATATCCCTTCAACACAATTTTGTTATCTGCACACTTCCCTTCCGGAAGCAGCTGTCATGGGTGTGTTTATGTCAATTCATGTTTCAATTTAAGTTGTGGAAATTCACTTTATTTTTTTCCTGAAATCTTAGATTTGAACTTCTGGTTAAGAATCCTTAGAGGAATCACTAAAAATTCATAACTAACTTCATGGCCTTGGTCCTAATTATTTAATAAGTTTTCATTTCTTGTGTAAATAAACAAAATTAACTTTTGGAGACTTATTCTTTGTTTTTGCTGAGTAGCTCATGGCTAAAATTCAGATTCAGTAATGTTAAACAGTCAAGTTCTATTTATTTTTTGAAATAGTTATATTTAAGCACTTAAGAGTTCATAGATCACAGGGAGCTACTATTTGAAATGACTTCTTTAGGCAGAATTGGTGACTTTGTAGATAACTCTGAGAACAGCAATATATATATATATATATATATATATATATATATATATATATATATATCCCACTCTCTATGGAGGGGGCGGGGGGAAAGTTTCCTCCACTAGACTGTGAATTCTTTGAGGGCAAGGGCTAAGATGTATTTATCTTTTGTTCCTTATCACAGTGCCTCAGCACACAGTAAGCAAAAATAAGCAAAATAAATGAATTTATTCTACAGAAGTGATAATCATATAGGGATGCCAAATTAAGTAAATAATGAATTAAAAGTAGTTGAGAATAGTATAATGAACATGATAATTTAGGATAAGCAACATGGATCTGCTAGTAATTGACCAGTCTTCACCTATAAAAGTGGCAGTTTCATATAGTTCATTCTGTTGCTTGATCAGATTTATGAGATGCCTCTCTCGGAGAATCTTACAAGAACTAGGATGTTTTCCCACCACAACTTTATAAGAGGACAGGAGAATTTTCCTTAGTTTTGCCATTCCCAAGAGGGAAGAACGCTACAGCTAATATTCCTAAGGTGCAGAGAAGTGAAATAATTCTTGATTGAGCTAAAATATTTTTAAGTATTCAGGTGTAGGGCACTATGTGCTGCTATGTGCCAGACGCCATGCTAGGAACTGAAGACAGAGTCACGAAGACTGCACTCCTGCCTTATGGTAGATCTGATAATAAAACGTGGTGTTCAGACAAGCAGTCAGGCCGGTACACTACAATGACAATAGTGATATGTTAGGGGATGTCCTATGGAAATATTACAGAGGAGCTGAATCAGACCAGCAAGAGTTTTGGCAGGAAAGGCCTCCTATGGGAAGAAACCTCTAGGCTAAGACATGGCTAAGATGATCTAGTCAGGCAACAGGAAAAGGCAACTATGGGGAAAAGCTGAAGGAGGAAGTGTTGTTATGTTGGAGGTACTGAATGCAATGCAAATGTGGCTGGAATGCAGAGGCCTCGGTAAGAAAGGGCTGGGAGACAAGGCTAGAGGGGTAAACAGGGTTCAAACTACAGCTACCCAGTGGCGGGTCTAGAAAAATAATATACACCATGGAATACTATGCAGCCATAAAAAATGATGAGTATATGTCCTTTGTAGGGACATGGATGAAACTGGAAAACATCATTCTCAGTAAACTATCGCAAGGACAAAAAACCAAACACCGCATGTTCTCACTCATAGGTGGGAATTGAACAATGAGAACTCATGGACACAGGAAGGGGAACATCACACTCCGGGGACTGTTGTGGGGTTGGGGGAGGGGGGAGGGACAGCATTAGGAGATATACCTAATGCTAAATGACGAGTTAATGGGTGCAGGAAATCAACATGGCACTTGGATACATATGTAACAAACCTGCACATTGTGCACATGTACCCTAAAACCTAAAGTATAATAAAAAAAAAAGAAAAAAAAAAAAAGAAAAATAATGACCCAGATAGAAAAGTTACTGAAACACAGGCTTGAGGAGTTTTCATAAAATAACATTCATGTTTTTCGAAATGTAATCACATTGCTTGAACTCATGAAGATTTCGAAGTCATTTAATTCTATAAAATCACCTCATTTTATGGACAACAAAAACGAAGCCCAGAGAAGTTAAGTGATTTTTAAGTAGTGAAGCTTTGTGGCCTAAAGTCACAAAGCTAGTTCTCTAGCACAGGATAAAGCAGAGGCAGATCTCCTAAGTCTCCCACGTAGCACCCTTTTCTAACATCACCTATTAGCCCTTACTGAATGTCTTTGAACTCTACATTGAATTCTTTCAAGTCCCAATCCTGTTCACTAAATTTTTTTTTTGTGGACTGAATCAACATCTTACAATCAATTATAAGTCATTATAATTCATTTACAAGTCATTTCTAGAAATAGCAAGCATTCTACAAGTGCCCAGGAATTTTCCCCATTTTGTATGTGTTCAATATTTCCAAATTCTTCCATTACATTTTATGTCTAGATAGAGCTGTGACAAAGGCAATAGGTTAAGGCTTGAACATCTACAAGTTTAACTTCAAAAGGCTTATTTTAAGCATGCAGTTAAGATGGAAAACATTAAACATGCTGACTGTTACAGTTGGATGATTAATGCCACAGATAATAACCAAACATGTTTTATTGCATAACTGATAACATGCTCACACAATGAAGACACTAAAATACTTTGAACTATTCAACATGCCCAGAACTAAATGCCAGCATTTGTTTTTATAGTTTTTGTAATCTCACCTGCTAAGACCCTTATCTTCATAAAACCACTGAGTTCCTGAATAAATATTGTGCCACCGATTTAAATCTTCTGGGGGATTTGATGCAAGTGGTTGCTGGATTTTACGTCTCAGAAGCTCATATCTAAAGCAAAAGACAAGCAGGAACATCAGGATTATCTCAATTAATATTGAGATTACCAAAACTCAGGCTGTTTTGTGGCATGTGCGTGTGATATATGTGTGGAAGCATAAAGAGTAACATCTTAAGTTTACAGTTATGTGGTTTTGTTTCAGATGAACATTTTTTTCTGGATCAAATTCCATATATTTAATATTTTGAAGAATCAGTTACATTCACATTTTACTATTATCTCCCAGAATGATAGCATTTTAGATTTCTTCTAAGTTAGTTTGCCAAATCTTTACTGCCAGTTTCACACAAAGTAGAAATACACAAAGCTTATCAAGTTAATGGTTTCCTATGACTATCAATACTTTATAAACAATGATAATATTATCAACTTTGTATTCTTGGCCAAGTATCAAGTTTGGGTTGTTGCAAAACCATTTCTGAATCACAGCTCTTTTCTTTCATCTTATCTGGATCCCTGACCACACTCCTCACAAGTTTCCATATGCTAACAACATGCCAAAGAATTACTGTGTTAGCCTTAGAATTCTGAGGTACATTTATGCAAATGTATCATATAGAACATACATCAGGTTTGCCTAACATATAATAAAAGCATATGTTGAAAATGAAGTGATGGATTATGTAGCAAATCCTTAGAGAATAGTGATTGTGGTTTCAAGGGTTTTTAGTTCTTCAAATTGATAAACTTTGATGTTTCCATAATAAGTTGAAGTGTACAGTATGATAGTGTATGAAAGTTATGAGTCGGGGGATATTCAATGCCAAATCAGTTCTATGTTCATATAGGAATAAAAGCCTCCTTCATTTCCCTACTTCTCAGAGAGATAAGGACTATAGCAAAATAAAAATCATAGTCACCTTCTCTTACCTCAAATTAGGTCCATTTGGCTTGGATGGTGGTTGCCAAGAAATCACAACATATGATTCACTTAGTGGAATCACAGACAATGGGCCAACATTCTGAGGTACGGTGGGGTGAGTGGTAACATAGGTAGGTAAACTCTCTGTGCACCCTCCAAGGTACCCATTACCCCCTGAGCAAGCAACAATGGTGACAGAATAATTAGTGAAAGGAATCAGATGAGTAACTTTCTGACTTAACACTGCAGAAGTCACATTGGTTATAGTGATGTGAGGGTCAGGCATGCGAATCTCATAGCTAAGTATGTCTCCATTCTGGATGAGCGGGGGTTTCCAAGTGACCTGAAATGAAAGATAAACTTAGAATCAGTGTGACGATATGGGAATAGAGCAATTGAAGTTCACGAGGCCTAGAATTTTGCTCTTGTTTTCAGTTAAGTCATTTTCTAAATGGCTACATTCTCCTGAGTCCTTTGGATTAGACAGTAGTGAAGGGGTTGAGATCAATTAGCAGTACTCCAGGAGCTAAATGAAATGCTGTTTCCTGGGTTTGGCTTTCAGTCTTGCCACTTTCTACCACTGTCAGACTGATACACACCTTAGTGATTCATTGCCACTGTGAGTGTTCTGAAGGACACAGAGCAGACACATGGAGAAAATTCACACATCCACATGCTTCAATAGGGTTGCATAGGATTTGATAGTTTTCATGTTTATAACTCAATTAAATGAAACATCAGAACTCATTTCTTTGCACTGTTAGTGTGCCTGCCAAATAAGTCACTTTTTCTTGGAGGAAGGGAAAGAGAAATCATTATTCATAATTTCTGAAGATGCAAAATTGAGTTCCTGGATCTTATTTATATATAACTTAGCAATTAAAGCATTAACAGCACATCCTCTTCTCAGGGATAAGAAAGGTATAGAAAGCTTTTAAAAAGGGAAGCCAAAGATGTTTGTGCTTAGCTAACATGTGGACTTGAGCATCAGAAGAAAGAACAACATTTTGTAATAGAATTCTAGAATGTCTGAAGTTTATTTTCTTTTCTGGCTAAACTGTACAGGAGCATAGTGGTAACACACTCGTGTTCTTATGGGGAAAGAGATCCTAAAAATGTGGAGGCCATGACAAAAATCATTTATTTACATGTTATCCTGTTTCATCTCTTTTATTGGTACCTTCTAGTGTTCCTTATATAAATGCCAGGATATATATCTCACGTCCCAACCTGTAAGCTTCCTCATAGCAGGGATAAATTGTACATTCACTTAGTACCATGTGCACAGAGGTGGAGTTCAGTTAGTAATTATAGTCATGTTTTGTTAGATTATATTTTTTTCCCTAGCATACAGTTATTTTGAAACTTTAAGAGACAGGTTTCTACAAGATGAAATATTTATATGTACATTTGTACCTCTATGTAAACCAAAGAGGAGCAATATAGAAATTAAAATGGAGAAGGACCGACCATAATTTTCTATCTTAAATCAAGGGGAAAAGGCTTCCTCCAGGAAGACTATGACCTGAGATTTTTTAAAGAGTCTTCTTACTAATAATTGGTGACAAAAAGGGCTCTCACCACATGTTAGTTGGACAATTGCTTGATGATTACTTTGGTAATTTATAATTAACAATGGGCCATTATCTACCAAATTATACTACAGGGGATGAAATCATTGTTAATCTTAAAAAAACTTTTTGGAGAGTTCTAAGAAGAGAGGCTGGGATAAAGAGAAGTTTTAGATGTGTTCCTTATAAACATAGAGGATTTGCCTGGGTGTGGAGAATAGTTTTAAAAACACCCTACAACAAGCAAAGGTTGTAGAACAGACATAGGACTCTACTTGTTTTGGAGGTGCAATGCTGTCTGTGGACCTGAAAAATGAGTCAAGGTCAAACTCAGAGAGCTTCCTGGTATTTGTAACAGAAATGAAAAAAAGAAGAGCTATCACAGCTCAATTCAACCTGACTAATCTGAAGAATACGGCTTTCTTGCCTCTTAGACCAGAATACTTTGAGAGTTCAAGTCAGAGCTTGGCAACACTTTAAACAATTAATACTTAGTCCTTGCCCATGCCTATGTCCTGCATGGTATTGCCTCGGTTTTCTTCTAGGGTTTTTATGGTTATAGGTCTAACATTTAAGTCTTTAATCCATCTTGAATTAATTTTTGTATAAGGTGTAAAAATACCAAAAATCACCTGGGTGTGGTAGCAGGTGCCTGTAATCCCAGCTACCTGGGAGGCTGAGGCAGGAGAATTGCTTGAACCAGGGAGGCGGAGGCTGTACTGAGCAGAGATTGCACCATTGAACTCCAGCCTGCGCAACAAGAGTGAAACTCCATCTCAATCAATCAATCAATCAATCCATGTGTCCGAGTTTTTTTTTTTTTTTAAGACAGCGTCTCACTCTGTCACCCAGCCTGGAGTGCAGCAGTGTGATTTCAGCCCACTGCAACCTCTGCCTCCTGGGTTAGAGCGATTCTCCTGCTTCAGCCCCCTGAGTGGCTGGGAGTACAAGCATGTGCTACCACGCCCGGCTAATTTTTGTAGTTTTAGTAGAGAGGGGTTTTGCCATGTTGGCCAGGCTGGTCTCGAACTCCTGACCTCAGGTGATCCACCTGCCTTGGCCTCCCAAAGTACTGGGATTACAGGCGTGAGCCACCACACCCGGCCCATGTCCAAGAATTTTAAGGAGCCAGTTAACTAAATATTGTATTCTATTCTTTTCTATGCTTAAGACCACATTTATTATTGTATGTGTGGTGAAAATATATGAGATTAAAACTTTCAGTTTGTTTAATTTCCTATGACCTTTTGTATTCCATTGTACATAAGAAAGATTATGAAATATTGTTGCATCCCTAAAAATTCTGACAAAAGAAAGAACATGTTATTGGCCTGAATAAGCAAGAAATGTGATCTCTAAAACAATATTACATTAAACTTTTAAATAGAATTATAGTTTTGCACTGGAAATAAAATGTTTACTTCAGAGATGGCTTTCCTATCATAATGACTTCTTTTATTTGAGTGGTTAATGATTTAGATTTCCATTTTTTCTGTTTATTATAAGTCTTCAGAAAACAGGACAGCTAAATTGCTGGTTAAATGTTTAAGGAACGATTGACTTTTAGCAGCTCTTTCACATCCCTGAAAAGTCTCTCTAAAAAAATCATGGCACCTTCAAAGTTCCCCATTTTAAGCAGAAACTTAGACATGCAGGTTAGTTGACCGGCTTCAGGCTTGAAAAGAGTAACACACAAAAGCATAGTAAGCAACTTCCTCACTTCTTTAACTCTATCAAACTATTTTTAAGAACTTTATGAATAAGAGCATTTATGAAGATTGATATACGGGATAAGAATGGACTAAGAGATGATAAGTGTCTCAAAGCTGTGAGGCTTTAGGCAAAACATTTGACATCTCCAGGTCTTGGAACCCTCATGTCTAACGTGAAGAGACAATCCTTGCCATCATGTGTAGACATAAGATTGCGTAATTCTAAGAGTATTTTGTCAATAGAAGATAAAAATGTACCATAAAGAAAGATCATGTGGAAATATGTGACTCTGTACAGTGTAGCAATTCCTCTTATGATGGACTGCCCTGAAAAATTCATACATCTTATAGATGTGCAATAAATATTTGTTGAAATAAAAATAAAGTTGTCTTTCAAAATGTCTTCCTTTCCTTTAAAAATATTGATCTTAATTTTTAATTTCAAATATTCTATTTGCATTTTTTCAATCAGACAGAGAAAGAATACAAATATATAAATACAAGAAACATTAATTGTGGCTCTGTTTTATTTCACTCAGGTGAAAAGGTAACAGTCTGAAGTTTATTCTTCCATACTTTTTGTGTGCTCATACAAGCAAAGCAAATATACATATCCTAGGTCTCTCTCTCTTTCTCTTTTATTTTTTAAAAACTTTTCACAGAAAAAAAGTTCTCTACCCCTTACGCTACAACTTGCTTTTCAGACTTAATTGATTATGGACACACCCTATTATTTTTTATGGTTGCATAATATTCCTTTTATGGTTGAAAACAAATTATTTGTTAATCCTACTGACATTATTTTATGCTAAAAATAATATTTGAAAATGTATGCAATATGTGCTCTTGTGTTTCATATTGGAAAGATTACCAAGGATTGCCATGCCAAAAGGAAATGCATATTTAATTTCAATAATTATTGATATACTACTTGCTTAAAAAGTTGGGGAAATTCACTTTATCACAAACAATGAAATTATCCATGATCTGTGCCTCCACAAACTCTTGAAATTACTGATACTAGTTTTTGCTAATATTACTTGTTTCTTTAATTAATTTTCATTCCCTTGACTTTATGTGAAGTATGAATGAAAAATTAATTGTGGTTTTTGTCATTATTTTTAATGGTAAAAACCATAATTACTTTTGCACCAACCTAATATATCCTCTTACCTAAATTATTTTCTATTAAAGTACCTTGTATTATAAATTATTAGAAGGTCTATGTATATTAAGGTGAAATTGATTTGTCTGTAGTATGTGTTACAGATGTACTTTCCCAATCTATCTTTTGAATGTTAACTTTTTTTGGTGAGGGGGGCAGTTTATGCCTTAGAAAATCAATCAGATTATTTCTAGCTATCTTTTTTTTTTAAGCTACTGAGTTTCTTTTTTTCTTTAGAAAGTGCTCCCCTACATTTAGATTACATGAAATTCTCCTTTTTTTCCTAAGATTTTTACTTTTTAACATTAACTTTTGTTTTTGTTTTTTTGTTTTTTTTTGAGACAGAGTCTCGCTCTTTCGCCCAGGCCAGAGTGCAGTGGTGCTATCTCAGTTCACTGCAAGCTCCGCCTCCTGGGTTCACGCCATTCTCCTGCCTCAGCCTCCCGAGTAGCTGGGACTACAGGTGCCTGCCACCACGCCTGGCTACTTTTTTGTGTTTTTAGTAGAGACGGGGTTTCACCATGTTAGCCAGGATGTTTTCAATCTCCTGACCTCGTGATCTGCCTGCCTCTGCCTCCCAAAGTGCTGGGATTACAGGCGTGAGCCACAGCGCCTGGCCTAACATTTTTTAGTTTATGGGAATTTATTTATAATATGATATGATAAAGGGATCTGTTTTTTCCTTATACATTGATAGTTGGTCAGACTGGTATCATTTTTAAAGCAAACCATTCTTTACCAATGAAATAAAATGCAGCTTCTACCTACAATAAGTCATTTCAACAAACACTCGTATCTATACCTAAACTCTCTAGTTGGTTCCAATGACCAGTTGTCTTTTTTTATGCCAATACCATATTATTATAATTCAATGGCTTTAGAGTAAGTTTACATACTACAGAAAGTACCACCTCACTATTCTTCCACAATTTTCTATAATATTTTCAATCATTTAGTCTTCTATTTATACTTTAAAATCATTTTATCTAGCTTCATCCATGAAGCCATCATTCTCAGTAAACTAACACAGGAACAGAAAACCAAACACCGTATGTTCCAAACACCGCATGTTCCCACTCATAAGTGGGAATTGAACAATGAGAACACATGCACACAGGGAGGGGAACATCACACACTGGGGCCTGTCAAGGGGTGGAGGGTAAGGGGAGGCAGAGCATTAGGACAAATAACTAATGCATGCAGGGCTTAAAACCTAGATGAGGGGTTGATAGGTGCAGCAAACCACCATGGCACATGTATACCTATGTAACAAACCTGCACGTTCTGTACATGTATCCCAGAATTTAAAGTAAAATAAAAAATAAATCATTTTATCCAGTTTGAAATAAACAAAAAACATTGGCATTCTGATTTGAATGATGTTCAGTTTATATGTTGACTTTGGAAGGATTGTCTTGTTACGGAATTAAGTCCTTCCATCCAGGAAGATTGCACTTTTTTTCCATTTGTTGCAGTGTAAAGAAGTAGAGAAGAGCATAGGCTCTAGAACCCTGGTGCCTGGGTGTGAAGTCCACTCTTACTCCTTATGTAATCTTATGCAGATTACTTAATCCCTCATTCTCAGTTTTCCTGTCTGTAAAATGGGAACAACAATAGCATCTATCTGACACGGTTGTAGTAAGAATTAAATGAAAGCAATTTCTAGAACATAACGTGAACTCAATGAATATATTTTCATTATTATTTTATTTCCTTCGGTAAATTTTTATACTTTTTGTCTGTGGTTTTAGTAGACATCAAACATTGGCCCATCTTTAAAAGTCAATGAGGATAATGATCAAGACTCAACTTCTTTTACTTTGCTTTATTATCAAACCCATAAATGAGTGACCCTAAGTGTACATAGCAGAGGGAAGGAAGCTACACATGTTTGTGGTCTGGGTGACACTGTTCTTTGTGGCGCACCTGCCAAGGCTGGTGGCTTCAGCTGTCTGAGCTGAGTGAGGACCCTACTGTATAAGAGGAGCTGACAGCTGCAGGATTACTCTATTTTATTCCGCTTTACCTGTGAAAAAGTGGACAGGGGCATCAGGGTTTAGAGGCTCATGATGTTATCATAAAAGAAGTTTTTTTTTTTTGTTTTTTTGCTGCATCATAGTCATGCAACTTAGTTATTTATACATATTATTTCTTGTCAATCTTCAATTCAAGGCTTCAGTGCAGCAGTTTATACATTGACTTTATCCCATTTAAGTACCTTCTTCCTAATCTGATTTTACTTTGACTTTTTGTTAGAAATGACTTCTTAATTGTATGCCTTTTTTTCTGCATCTATTGATCAAAAAAAAAAAAAACCATATGGGCTTTCTACTTTAATTGTTTGATGTAAGAAGTATGTTGATAGATTTTTTGATGTTGAACCATCCTTACATTTTTAAAATGAAATCAATTTGTCCTTGTATATCATTCTTTTAATATACTGCTTAATTCAATTTGGTAATCTTTTATTTAGAAATTTTGAATCTATATTCATAAATGAAATTAGTCTATAGTTTCATTGAACTGTTTTAGGTCTTGGTAGAGCATTTTTGCCAACCTTATAAAATGAAATAAATTTTCTTAGGTGATTAAATATTAAATAAAAGTGCATGTCTTTCACTTTTTCAGGTGACACAACTCTTTGACATTATATATTTATTTTTCTTGTAATCAAATAAGATTTTAAGCATATTATTTCATCTATGCTGCTGTGCTCTCCAATTATTCTCAAGGCTCATATTTATGCGAAGTCACATCACCTCTTTTAGTACTTACTAATAATATGTTACACTGCATTTATTTTCTAGTTGGCCTAAGTATGTGTTGTCTCTCTTGCTTTCACTATTGGACTGTAAGTCTTACAGGTGGCATTGTATGGAGGAAAAAACCACATTGCACAAAATGAGTAACACTAAGTTGAAATAGCAACTCTGCTCCTTGCATTATCCCCTACCCTATCAGCTGGTATTCCATATTTCTCTACACTCAATTTGTTCTTCTCCCCCAGGTCCTTATTACTTCCAGGTATATTACACAGTTATTTGTTTGCATTCTGTCTAAAATGTAATCGCCATGAGCCTAGGGACTTCATCTTGATCTCTTCTGTGTCCCCACTGCCTAAAAGAGGCACTTACAAAGATGTTCACTCATGTACTGATGTTCCGTAAATGTCAATAGAACTGAAAGTATTATTGTTACTGCTGTTAATATTACTGACAATTCCTTCATCCATCTTAATACCTGGAACAACCCTCTATGACAAATAGTTGAATTAACTTCTTAACCAATGCATTAATGACTATCCTTCCATTATTTCATATAAAATATTTTCTATTTGCAATTTGGACTTTTAAATCTCATATTTTACAAAGAGAAGTCATTGTTTAGCTATCATATACCTCTGTTTACCAGCTAAGCTATATCACGAGAACGTCTACTTTGGTAAAGTCTTAAGATAGTTCTGAACATGTGAGCCAATAATACTGAAGGACAGATATGTTATCTTAATACTCTTTAAATAGTATATAGCATTAAATACTAGACTCAGTTGAATATTCCTGCTGATTCTCCTTATTGATAACTTTTTATTTCCTAGTTATGAGAATAAAAAGTGTGAATTTTTAGAACATTACTAGTGTATAATGTCCATATATTTCAGACACCTTCTTACAGACATTTAGATTCCTGACTTGGAGTTACCAATGCCTTGTGGCCTCAGGTGAGTGCCTAGCCACGCTAATCTAAATTTCTCTAGCTAGCTGACAAGCCATGTATATTGTTTAATTCGTGGGTGATATTACAAAATCAAAAGAGGGTAAAAATGTGAAGAAAAAGCCAGGCAACCTGATACTTTTAATTATTGTTTATATATGCTGAATCAAGTAGAATTGTGCACCGAGTTCCTCTTCTGAAAATACTTTTTTTTTTTTTTTTTGAGACGGAGTCTCGCTCTGTCGCCCAGGCTGGAGTGTGGTGGCACAATCTCGGCTCACTGCAAGCTCCACCTCCCAGATTCACGCCATTCTCCTGCCTCAGCCTCCCGAGTAGCTGGGACTACAGGCGCCCGCCACCACGCCTGGCTAATTTTTTTTGTATTTTTAGTACAGACGGGGTTTCACAGTGTTGGCCTGGATGGTCTCGATCTCCCGACCTCGTGATCTGCCTGCCTCGGCTTCCCAAAGTGCTGGGATTACAGGCGTGAGCCACCACGCCCGGCCTGAAAATACTTACTCTTTTTCAGATCGGCCACAATCAGTAATGCCTAGTTATAAAATTTTTATTCGAAATAATCCAGAACAATGTCCATTATGTAGTGCTGCCTTTGTAAAGAGACTGTGTTTGCTTCGCTGCATCATAGTGATTGGTACTGCTACCAAAGTTTTACAAAATTATCCCAAGATTGAAAAAAAGTCATTTCTGGAATGATTATTAACTCTATGCTTGGGTTTTGTTTTTGGCTTTGTTTTTATTTTGAATCAAGAGCAATTCTTTACATTGCTCAGTTCATACAATAAACATTGTATATCGTGTACTTAAAATTAATTTTCCATTAGTGTTTAATTAATGGAATTCTATACACATATTTATATCAAAAATGTGTGTTGCTTTGACCAGATTCATATTAAAACTAACAAAGACTTTTAAAAATAGCTTTTAATTTGTAGGTTAAATTAAATTTCTCCAACAATTTACACTGTTTAGCATCACCTAGTGTTTGCTTTTGGTGGGGGAGAGAGAACACACAACATAGATCCAAGTAATAATTTCAGCAGATGAACTTTGCTGTTATGCAAATGTCCTTTGTTTTGTGCTCCGGTGAGCAAGCTACTGTACCAATGCTTTTGGCAGTAGTACAAGACTGAATCCATGGAAGCATGTGTGTATTTACACAAAAGAGGCTTCTAAGCTACAAAACTCCCTCCTGTTTGGTTACACTAATTTCCCTTGAATGAAGTTTGTATGCCAGCCAAAACAATGGTAGTTATCCTGTCCTCTAGAGTTCATTCCCAATAGAATGAGGTGAATAATTGAACACTTTCTGGATAGCCCGTTAATATGCTATTTTTATTTCTTTCCCCATTACTTTGATTCTTTGATTATTAAAAAATGCCAGACTATTGGTAATGGAAAATTTTGTTAATATGCTAATTCATTCCTCCGTATTTTCCCATCTCTTCTCATTTTCTGACCTATTTAAATCTGACGTGGTGGTTAAGCTAAGCATCCCATTGTGGCATTCAAAGTATTTCAGGTGTGCGAGGCAAATGGCAGCATCTCAACAATATAATTAAGGGGATACAGGGAGACATGAAAAACTGACATCGAATTTAAGATAGTTTGGGCCAAAGGCCAAAACCCAGTTTCTCCAGTGAATGCCTAAAACAACAAATGCGTTTGTTCAGTCAGTAGATGGCTCTGTTCAACACAGAGTCAATCTGGGGTACATTCCTAAGTCTGCAAAGGAGAGAGAATAGTCAGTATCTTACCTGAGCTGCATCGGGTTCCAGCACCGTCACCACAGGCGGCTGCAGCCCAGCAGGTCGTGAGGGTCTTGTGGTAACTTCTACCCAAGCACTGCTGTTTGTGCCTCCATGAAGAGTGCTCATCAGTACCCGATATTCGTATTTTGTCCATGGGCTAAGAGAAGAAGTCTTGTCAATAAACCTCATGGAATGACTCCTTGGGAGAGTCACCAGAGTAGTAACTTCTTCCTTTCCTTTGACTCTTCTCTCAATTGTGAAATTCTCCACCAAGCCATTGGGGTGGGTAGGGGGTTGCCAAGATATAATCACAGATGTTGGAGTATCAGAGAACAGCTCTGGACCTGGGATCCCTTCCGGTGCCCCTGGGAGTGTCCATACAGTCTGGGACTCTGGCGAAAGGGAACATCCTTTTGAAGTGCAGGCTTCTACCTGAAACTTATAGGCAGTATATGGGTGTAAATGCATCACTGTGCAATTAGTGACATTTCCAGGAGTTCTCAAGTATAGACGGCCATGTAGATAAACGTTATAATGGGTAATAACCCCATTGGATTTTCTAGGATGCTTCCAGGTGACCAACATCATTCTTGACTTCACATCCAGAAGAATCGGAGGAACTACAGGTTCAGGTTCTGTAAAGGAAAACAAATCCAGAAAGTGATTCCTCTTGGAAATGTCCCACGTCTCCTCAAAGCTAAAATGAGTGATAGCTCTGCTACAAGGACATGAAAATGAACACTTGGTAAAGGCCAATAAGTAAATAAATAAGTGCCATAAAGACAAGGACTGTGATTGCTTTGCTCATAAATTTTGCATGTGAAATACTTGTTGAATATTATGAAACTAAAATTGTCATTTTCCTAAGATGACTATCAAAATCATGTCTTTTTATTCAAGCCAATGGTTAAAAAATGAGGATTTAAAAAAATAAATGTAATAAACATACAAGAGGGCAGTTGTTACTAAAGTTCTAGCTTCCACTACATTTTTTTCTAGAGCCCCAGTAACTAATTATAATCAATAACACTATCATAACAAACTTGCATATTTTACAGCCCAGTAAAATCCTTCAGCATCTCTCATTATATATTCTATATTATACTTGGTTCTGTTTATCATTCTAATCCATGTTTTGCAATTTATCTACTCCCTGTTAATATTATAGGTGATTTTTTACTGTGGCTGTGACAGAAGCTGCCGATTTAGCTCTTTCACCTACTGATAAATAAACAATGCACAGATCTGACCTTTAGGTTAACAGGTTTTATGCTTGCTCCACTCAGCACTCTAACTGATTCAATTATCATAAAGGTTCAGGAGGCTCCATGAATACTGAAAAAGGCCCACCATATGCCTGCATAGGTGTTGTGGAACAGCAAATATTCTGCAGCCCTCCAGAGAAATTCCTTAATTGTAAATAATTTCACCATGCGACACAATCAAGTCACCTTGAATGCAAACCCCTCAGCCTGCAGAGGCAAAGTGTTATTTAAGCTTTACTGGGCTGCGTTAAATTCTGCAATTTGAAGGGCTGTTAAGTTTTTCAATTGAAATTTCATTTAAAATGCAGGTGCTTTTTATTATATTGAGGCTTTACTGCTCTCTAGGTACAAGCAAGAACATGGTGCAATAACACAAATCTGGCTCAATCACTGATCAGTAACAGCTGTAATTCCAGAACATTTAGCATTCTTATAAACCACGGCCTGAAATCTATAAATTGCTAAAACAGATCAAGAAAATACTATATCCCCCTTTTCTGCCCACAGCAATTTTGACATTTATGAGATTTTTTTCTGTGAACATTAGATTTTATTGAAAATCTTTAAAAAAGATATACTTGGATTTAGTAATTGTTTAAAACAGCATTGATTATGTGAGTGTGTGTATGCGATTCAGTGTTTCACCGAAGGCTGAAATATTAAATGCAACCACTGCTTCGCAGGGCCAGTGACTGCAATAATAGTTGGTTATATGGGCATACTTTCACACAACAGGATCCATGTATTTGTCACCAACTGGACTGATGGTAGAATCATAATTACTTTTCGAAGCAAAAGATGTTATAGTGCACTAACTCTGAAATCAAGCTATTTCTGACAATTTGGTAATGTATCCTATTTGAAGAAAAATCCCTAAAAAACCCCTAAAACCAGGAGTCTTGGTATAAATCACATTTTCCGTTTTAGTCTCTTGTTAGCTTTCGTTTTAAAGCTTTCTTAAAACCACTATGCCATTTCTTACTTTTGCTCTCTGGTATAGAGTAGCAGTAGCAATTATTATATCAAAATGGGGATACAGCTCCTTTCTTATTTATACTTGTCATCTAGATTTGGCTATTTCCCAGAGAAAAGCAAGTACGAGTCTTGTAAGATATCAATGTTGTTTTGAAATCTAAAAAAAAAACCCCAAATCCCCTGAGACTGGGTTTCGTAAAATCAATGGTGGAGATTCAAGTCTTTAATGTCTAACCTTATCTCACCCTCTCTTCCCCAAAGAGAGTAATATACACTTAAAAATCAGAATGTTTTTTATTAGGGTTTTCATCTGGGTCTTGCATAATTATTCCTTATATGTGAACTATCAAACTGTGAGCTTCTTCAGGGAAAAGAAACAACAATGATGCAGTTTGTTCTCTGTGATTAGGGGGATAAGGCTTTTATTTCTCCTGAATATGATGATAGTATTATGGGTGAAACATCCATGATAATGAGATGCACTTGCACTTCAAACCCCCACAGTACACAGCCTTTTCTTAAAGATGATCTCTTATCTTGGGAAAGGAGAGATGTTCAATTTCAATTTCACGATTTTTTTCCCCCTTAAAAGCCAGCATACATTTTATTAGCTTCCCGCTCTGGCTGAGTAGATTCGCTGCTCTTGTTGCGGAAGGGTCCTTTAACTTGTGTGATTCTGGAGAGGAAGCTGAAAGCAGCTTAATTAGCTCCTTTGGCTAGGGAAGTGTTAAAACCTGACTCCTGGCATTCTTTCAATTTAGTGCTTTAAAATGATAAGCCAAATCATCTAATTCTATATACAAATCAACTGGCCTGCAACTGCGTGGTTGAAAGGGTCACCACAATTATGTAAAACATGAGTAATAACTATAATTGGGGTAGTTTGCTAATACAATAAAAAGCTCTGAACATGAGAAAAGTTATGCTCACAGCAGTAGCTATCACTTTCTAAAGTAAGAATTCATGGATGAAATGACATGAAAAAGATGGTTATAAAATTTTAATGGAATGATAAAAGGCAAAAGTCAGCCTCTCAGCTGAATTCTTAAAATCCCTATATATCACAATCAGCTCCTTAACTGTAAAATCAATGTGGAGTATAACATGTTGTCAATGCAGCTGTCACTGGAGGGGAGACTGGGAGTATGACAGGCACACAGCTCAGCTGGCCGGTGATGAAAATACAACCTTACAGCACTCTCCGCGGGTGTAATTGTTTAGAGAACTCCCTCCTGGAGCTGGGAACAGGAGCATCCTTTCTGTGCAGATCACAGATTCATATTTCAAACCATTTCATTACAACATTAATAATAGAAAGTAGTTTCATTTTGGCAAATGGAATTATCTTTTATGGGAAACTATTTTGCTCATCAGCTTCAAAAGTTCAGCCCCAGCCTAAAATAGAGGAATAAAATTGTTAACAGAGGAGTCTGCTTATTTAGTTTGATATTCAGGTGTGTATATTGGAAAGGGTGTGTGTGCACACACTTGTTTGTATTTGTATACATGTGTATGAATAGCCAGTTTGAATGACTCACAACTTGAGTGTGTATATAACTTTCAGTGGTTTTGTGAGTCTTCTCCATTTGTTTGCTATGCGAGTTACCCACGACTGATCAATCAGTTTTCTTGTTACGTTCTCATTGTTGCCCTGAAGCCACATTTTACCATTCTAATTAAAGCCTCACTCAGTTTAAAAATTCTTTTTGGTAATATTAACTCCATAAATGAGTATCTCCTAAATTTACCAGTGAATTAAAAATCAAAGTGGCAAATATATGGATGTATAATTATATAAAGCAATATATTGCGTGCTAATCGTTAATGTAGCCTTTGTTATTCACTACTGATATGTTAACAGAAGAATAGAGTAATGGATTCTATCTTGTCTTTAATCATGAATTCTTTTATCGATTTATTATTTATACCCCAACTACTTCCCAAAAGAATTTTTGACAGCTCATAATAAAAGACCCAAATGTAAGAGGAGCAATAAAATAAAGAAATATTATTAATCTTGTGATAATAAAGAGGGTACAACAGTTATTTCTCAAAACAAAAATTAAGAGTGGGCACTGCAGTTTTGCAGAAAAATGAACTTTCAGCCTCTTGACACTGACAAAAAAGGAAATGGGCTGTATAACATAGGTAACATTATTTAATGAAAGAAACCTCTGAAGGCTAAAAGGCTGTTGGAATTGGAAGGACATTATTTGACAGTTTGCAAATAGGAGAACCAATATTCGGGAACTATTTTTCTCTATTTCTCCTGATATCAGGAGAGTATTGTTTAGAAAGGATGTTTCAACCTCTAGAGCTGGGGCACACTGTGAGGTGAATCACAGTAGATGCATCTGTGATAATTTGGTGCAGAAAATAAAATGCATTGATGTGAGAATTCATGAAGTCAGGAAAACATCCTAAAAAACCTAAAGGTCATCACATTCACTCCTTATTTTTGGGCAAAACTTACCTGAATTTTTCCAAATATAGCAAATCAATTCTGTTTACAGGGACATTATCAAAATGAGGCAGATAACAAGATTAAATGGATCTATGTATTGTTTTAGCATTACAGAATGTTCTTTATAGGCAGGTGCTATATAAAATGCTATAGAAAATGATTATGGTAAACATCCATCTTTTTGTTAATAACTAGCAGTTTTTAGATACTTGACTCTAAGAATTTAAGATTTGAGACTTAAAACTAAGCTCATGCCATTAAATATCAACCTGTGGCAATTAGGTTTGAATGATCTCACATAGTCCTCTGAGAGTTTTCAAATATTGACAATTTAACTTTTTCAAAGCTAAAGAACAAAAATAGTTTTCTAAAATAGTGAAAGGTCAGCAGATAGCATTTCTGGATAATGAGAGGATATACTGGTCCTGCTAAAGTGTCTTGCATATAACACACACTCAAAAAAATTTAAGTAGTAATAATAAGGTAGCTATGATAAAATTATTTTTTATTAATTTCTTAAACATAAAAAACTTGATTTTTCATTACTTTCACCTGCAGTCCTCAGCTGTCAGAAACACAGATATTACCAGCACTCTATATTTGGAAGAGGAGTGTGCTTTAACTGCCCAGGGGAGATTCAAGAGCTCAGGTGGGAAATTGAGGCAAGGTGGATAGAATTTTTGATTAATCAATCCCTCCCTTCAAAGGATTCTGTATTGGTCATTTTTGGCTTGAATAAGTTCCTTTTGATCTTACACTATAAAAATAAAATATAAAAATAATCGTAAATATTTGAATTTGTTAATTCTGAAAATTCAGGAATTTGTGGAGAAAATCTATGCAACAGAAAACAAAGTATGTAGTGACAAACATGCGGAACCATTTTGCTCTCAAAATCAGAAGATTATAAATGTTATTTTTGATCATGGGTCTTCTGTTCTATGCAAAATAGATACCTGAATTACTGTTTGAAAGGATAAACATGTCAGCAATCAGAGGTTAGTACTTAAGGCAATTGGAAAAAATATTTGGAATGGAGAACACAAAACAGTTGTGTAGCACTACTGAAACTTGTAGTTCCTCTTTCTTCATTAAATAAAATGTACTCATATAAATATGTTCCACTCTCATTTAAAAAATTCCCATTTTCTTGTGTTGCATAAAATGCTCTTAAGGATGCAAGTGAAATTTTAAATACTAAAATGCCCTAAGCATAAGATGTTTGTCATGCAATATTCCTTTTAAAATTTCAGTAATCTTAAGGGCATATGCGCACTTAAATGATTCGGAAGTCCTACTCTAGAATTATCTTGATCAATTTATCGAATTTTATACTACATGTTTCCTTCCTCTTCTGTTACACAGTCTCAGAGTATTTTACTCTTATTACAGGTTGTGAGAATAAAAACAGGAAAAATGGTTTTGTTTTAGAATTCTTTCTACACATCCCTCCCCTTCACTCTGAATAGCACATGATTTGGGGCTGGCAGAAGCCTCTCTAACTGGAACATTCGTTAACCTAGCCAAGACAGCAGCCAATATTGAATCAGAGGGACAGCCAGCAGCCTGCCTCTGACCAAGGTAAAAAAAAAAAATGAGAATCACTTTTGGGATGTCCCTCTCTTACATTCACCTCTTGTCCGCCCTCTCCTCGCCTCATACTCAGAGGCTGGAACGACCGACAGGACAACCTGAGAGTTCCTCTCCAGGTCTCATATGTCAGTGCTCTCTTACAGCAATTGCTTCCAGCCTTACCCTGAACCAATGGAGATGGTGTAAATTTGAACTTTGATATTAAATTGCACTCAAAATATAACTCATTTCCAATTCCTCTCCTGGTCTTCTCCTCTGGGTAGGCTTTCCTGACCCTCATGTTGCGGGACCATGCCCTTCCTCTGGGCTTGCTCTCATGGACAACTCAGCTCTTTAACTATGGTTTTACTGTGTGTGCTCCTTGCCAGACTGTGGAAATCTCAAGGGAAAAACAGTGTCATATCCATCCTTGCAATTTTCATATCTCTTTCAGTCCCTGGTACGCAGTAGGTATACAGTAAATGTTTGCTTGATTGAGTTTTTGTGGATTTACTTCAGTCAAACTCTGCTTTTAATCAGTACTTTGAGTAAGAATTTTGGGGCACCTACTCTATATCAGACCCTTCGCCAGACACTGGTGATAGAAAGATAGTTGAGACAGATCCCTAGGTCTTGAGACGTTACAATTCAGAAGGGGATATTGATGATTCACTAGTAAACACAAACCAAAATTTTAAGGGAACAACAAGAAGGGAAAACTTCACAGAGGAAGTGACGCTTGAGCTGGGGCTTGATGAATGAGTAGAATTATGTCAGGCAACGAAAGAAGAAGAAGCATGTTCTGTTAGATCTAGATTTCGATTGACCTCACATTGCCTTTCTGTCTTACTCCAGAAGAACCTCTGTTCCTTTGTAAATTACTATGAGTATCTGAAAGATGGGTGAAGGTTGCTGAGGGGAAAAGTAAAGCAGGACCCAGGTAGTAAAATAATTTCCTTCATTGCCCACTCCTCTGTTCACAGTGCAATTATAAATGTGAAAAAATAACAAGATGTAATGCAATGAGCAAATGTAGCATGGCAATGGTACAGTCTTGTGTCACCTTATGACAGAAATACATTCGGAGAGATGCACCATTAGGCGATTTCATCGTTGTACAAACATCCTAGAGTGTTCTTACACAAACCTAGATGGTACAGCCTACTACACACCTAGTTTGTGTGGTATAGCCTGTTGCTCCTAGGCTACAAACCTGTACAGCATGTTACTGTACTGAATACTGTAGGCAGTTGTACCACAATGATAAGTGTGTATCTAAACATAGAAAAGGTACAGTAAAAATATGATACCACAATCTTATGGGTCCACCGCTATATATGTGGTTCATCATCAACTGAAATGTTGTGCAGCGTATAACTGTACTTAAGATATCACTGTGTCATCAAAATAATGAACAAATGAAAAGTTGTCTAAGTAAACCTACAGAATAAACTGTTCGAATTCCACAGGTTTTATGCAGTAGTGCCTCTTAGATTAGTGGTTAAAAATATAAATGTGGAATTTTAAGCTACAAATTTGGGAAATGATCAAACATTTTTAAATATATGACAACTAAATAGTTAAAATCTAGAGTGAATTCAAGTTTGGGTTTTTTTTTTTTGGAGGTAGGGAAGTGATTTTTAGAAAATGATTTCGATTTCATTAGTTGATCTAATTGCTTGTGTATGCCATATATGTTTGTCATTAAAATGACTGCAATTAGATATTCCATATTTCAATCTTCTTTCCTGGGAAACCTTAAGAGAAACAGATTATCTAACTTTTTTGGGCTAGGGAATCCACATTTTTAAGAAAAAGTAGGTTAATTCATAGTTAACACAAGGCAGGATTTCGGTAGGCAAAAGAGTACATCCACATTGAAGCTGAGGTTTGAAAAACTTGCCCTCTCTGCCAACTCTAATTTCTACATGTATGTACTATACAGAAAACAACTGCAAATGTACGAGAGAGAAGGAACAATCATATAATCCGGAGTGATGGTTATCTCTGGTTTCAAGATATCAACATTTTCAGCTGCTAGGCGAGTGCTTTCGTTTTATTAATCACATGCTCCCAAGCCTAACATAATCTTAGGACAGTTTTGCAAGCTGTGGACATGCCAGGTGCTTGGACTGCCAGCAGCACATTTAAAAAATAATGTGTTGTTTGTATTTATCTGGTTGCAAACAGTTAAACACTACACTGACCAAATTGGCTGGAACAAACATCTTCTATTAACACACGTTTAACAGGATTTAAAATATTCATAGGAAATGTGCATTATTATT
Source organism: Symphalangus syndactylus (assembly GCF_028878055.3). NCBI lineage: Eukaryota > Metazoa > Chordata > Mammalia > Primates > Hylobatidae > Symphalangus > Symphalangus syndactylus. Next base: position 60,989,138 of record NC_072434.2, read on the forward strand.
ATTTGGCATCAGCACACTAGATTTTTAAAAATGCATGGAACTGGATATTGGTGGCACAGTGGTGTAAATGACGAATTATTTGAAAAAAAATCTATTAAAATTCTTCACATCCTGTTTCCCTGTCCATGATAACTTCTCTGCACCTACGTATTTGCTTCTCTGGCTGTAGCTCATTGCCTGCCTAGATTTCTCTTTGTGGTTTCACCTGGGTCACAGGCTTGCTGAAAATCACTGTCTTGAAATATCACACTAAAAATATTGCCATTGGTGACCCATTTTGGCACTGGAAGGCTGTGAGGCTATGGCTGATGCAGAAAGGTGCCTGTTGATGATATGGAATTTAAATGTGAGCATGAGGTGACTTCTCTGTTTCATTCTGTAAGATGATATGTGAAATTTCTACATTGAAAATTGCACTTTGGGTTGGGTGCAGTGGCTCACACCTGTAATCCCAGCACTTTGGGAGGCTGAGGCAGGAGGATCACCTGAGGTCAGGAGTTTGAGACCAGCCTGGCCAACATGGTGAAACCTGTCTCTAATAAAAATATTTAAAAAATTAGCCAGGTGTGGTGGTGGGCACCTGTAATCCCAGCTACTTGGGAGGCTGAGGCAGAATTGCTTGAACCCAGGAGACAGAGGTTGCAGTGAGCTGACATGGTGCCACTGCACTCCAGCCTGGGTGATAGAGTGAAATGCTGTCTCAAAAAATGAAGGAAAGAAAGAAAGAGAGAGAGAGAGAGAAAAAGAAAAAGAAAGAAAAGAAGAAAGAAAGAAAGAAAGAAAGAAAGAAGAAAGAAAGAAAGAAAGAAAGAAAGAAAGAAAGAAAGAAAGAAAGAAGGAAAGAAAGAAGGAAAGAAAGAGAAAAAAGAAAGGAAGAGAAAGAAAATTGCACTTTGGTGAGCAGGAGGTGCTGGTCAGGATCAAGTACGAAGTGTGATTCTGGCATGGAGCTGTCAGCATGGGTGGTTTTATAAGCAATGCTTTGTAGCCTTGACAGAAAAACTGCTTGTGCCCAATGCCAATCACTCAGTCATTGTCAACTCAATTGCACATCCTTTCAGAGATGGCATCCATCTCCACTGACATCTAAAATATACAGTACCCTGTCACCATGTCTCAGGTGCACTGCTAACATAACCTGCAGGTACACATGGCCTCCTTCCAGTTCTCTGTTTATGTATACACTGTGAAGTCACATACATAGCAAAGAACTGGAAGGAAGCCATGTGACTTCACAGTGTATACACAAAGCAGAGGAAGGAAGAGTTCATTCATTTTAGGGAACGGATTTAAACAAAAATGATGGTTATGAGTTGATACCTGCTATTTATTCAAGTGTTACTAATTCTTACTCAAGGAAAATGAAGGGTTAATACCATTCACTTTAAACTCAAGCCCTAAATATCAAAACAATGGTAGGGTCTCTGAGTATGAAAATTCTAGTCATGTATATGTATGGTCTATAAGACTTATTTTATAGTAAAAGGAGACCAAAGGTAACTTTGCTCAACAAAGGATGCTATGCTAATTGATATTTTACAATATTTTGGACTTTTGCTTATTTATGTGCTACCTCCCTGCCTATAGATGGCAGGTCACAGCCCTCATTCAATAAAAATTGTGGGGAGATTACCACTGAGGAAGTTTGAGTGTTGCCCTTTCTCTAGGGGAATAAAAAATGCTGTGCCAAAAAAATGCTTTCTTTCTTCTTCCAAGCATTCTATTGAGCCATCACCTCTGCAGTGGGTTGAATAATTATTTTTGGCTAACCTTTATTTAGTGCCATCAAGCATGCTGCTATACATAAGAAGGAGATTACAAATCTATCTTCAGTTGTTTCAAATATTTCTTCAAAAATCTATTTTGAGTGTGAATTCTTCAGTCCATAAATCTGGTGATCATGGTGTCCAGATTCCCCAGAGTGTATGTAATGTTCCTCCTAAAAGGTGGTGAGTTAATGCTTTCTGGACTTTGGGTGCCATTTATTGTACTGTGCTGATAATTTACTAAATGATACCCTTGAGAACAAAAACACTGAGTGTCCCCTTGCAAAGTAGCTAACTTTCTCCCAGGGAGTAATTACGAATTGAAAGAAATGGATTAAGTAATATACATTATTGCTCATAATGGTGGCTTTTTTTTTTGTAAAAATAAAATCAACTTTAAACAAGATAGATTGTACTGATAATGTCTCATCTGATGTCTTATCTTCACTAAAATAATACAATTAAAGGTATTATAGAAATAAAACAATACATTTAATAAACAATTGATATTGTTGCAAATACCGTATCTTTGTGTTAATATCTAGGCTTTTGAAAGTCACTTAATGTTCTCATTGGATATAGAGCCAGCATGGCAATGGGCCAGCAGAGAACATCGCCTAAGAAGCCTATGATTAAAAGACTTGACAAGATTAACTCAAAAAACCTAACTGTTCAAAGATACAATGTACTTATTCACTCTGTGTAGCTTGATTTAATTTCTAACTTTTCTTAAAAAATCCCTCTACTTTCATATATGTGCTTTTATAGAGGTAATTTGTATAAAACCAAATGTTATAGTCATGTATTTATTCCCAAATATAATCTAGCAAATATATGCAAAAATAACTTTTTAGTGAACAACTAGAAAATTCTCTATATTGGTTGAATAAAGAAATCTCAATCCACCTTTTGTAATATACTGCTATTAGATTATACTTCTCTATGCTGAAGGCTGTCTTTGGGGTATGAGTAGAAGCAGGAAAATGAAACCTGTTTCCAGGAACAAGTATACGTAAGCAGCCTCATGAAGTAAGGTCCATATTTCATTTTCTTCTGCCTGCCAGAATTTCTCCGAAACAGAGAACATTCAGTCATAAAGCAGAAGATGACAACCTTTCTCTTGCAGGGCGCTAAGATGTACCCTGAAGGATAGAATGGGGCCATATCATAATTTATAGTGAATTACTTTGTCCTGTCTGTAGGCCTAACCCTCCAACCCTCCAAGACCACATTATTCTTCTTTCTGGAGAGACTGACCACCTTTGCCCACTCTCTTGCCCTAGAAAAGATTGTTGTCACTAAATGACAAGTAAATAAGGAAGGCTCATTTCTTTGCTTCAGAAAAAATTGAAGACATTTTAAACTCCCTAATGTAGAAGACATTTGGCTGTGTATTGTTCAGACCACTTACTGTCCTCTGCGGTCGTGAATGGAATCCAAGAACTATGTGCACTGCCAAATCCATTGGAGGCAACCAACCGAAACATATACTCTGTGTACGGTTGGAGATCACTCACTTCATAGCTTAACGATGCAGAAGGATTGGGAAATAACCTGTATGGGAAATAAATGTCAATTAGGAAGTTTTCGACATTCAAAGAAATAAAAGCAAGTAAATTTCTTACTACAAAAAAATTTTAGAGGATGTCAACATACATTTAAGTATTGTAATTTTCTGCCATCGAATGAGATCTCTTTTAAAATAAGTAGCCACTGGCTGAGTTTGTAATCTTGTGTTTATATGAGATGTAAATCCTAATAGTATTGAGACTGACTGCCATGTGGATTCGTAGAATAGGTATTATAATTTGTTAGCGACAGTTCAGACATCATTTTGTTAGTTTCATTGCTTTATGTAATGCACGTGCTCATGAAAAGTTTCAGTGGGAAGAAATCTTACTTTAAATGCTACATAAATGAAAAATAGATATTTTTGCTAAGCAAATGATTGTCCTCTGTTTGTTTTTCTTTGAACTTTTAAAAGGTAACCTATATTTTTTTGCAAATGAGAACTGACCTACTCTTCAAAAATGTTATGTCTATATTGTATAACCCAGCTGATAGACAGAATGGACAAAGTAGAATGCTCACTCTAGAAATCCACGGGTGGAGTCGCCAGACCTCATCTGGAGTTGGTATCTGGGAGAGCCAGGAGCGTTATTACGAGCTGGTGTAGACCAGACAACCTGAAGACTGGTTGGAGTGGCAGATGAAAGCCTGGGAGGCAGCACGCCATCTGGAGCTGTCGAAAAACACAGATGAATTAGAGCAGAGAAAACTGTGGAGAACATATGCTGGATGGAATCGAAATGCTCCATATACTGGAAAAACTGTTCCTCAGGATCAACAACAATGTTAAACATGGTCCATTTAATTTAACATTTTCATTCCTGAACTCCTGTATTTCCTTATTGTTCATTTCAACACAATTACATTACTATTTCAGTCTTAAAAGCCGGCCCCCAAACAGCAAGACAAATGAATATGCAGCACATTCCCACCTGTACTTCTGTTTATCTAATTGAAAACATGGAGGGAATTTAGTGAAGCAAATATTAAAGTACCTTTTTCATTTAACTCTTTGTTCAACAGACCGAACAATTGAACACTGAAGCAGTCCAGATCTCATATTCTTCCCCCCGATATCATCCATTGCTGCCTTAATCACACCACTACATATGAACACAATGGCTTTCTTTTCCTTTTAATTTTTTTTTTTTTGGAGGAAGGGAAGTTTGCTAAAATTGTATTTTTCTGGAATGATAAATAAACATGAGTGGCTGAATACAGCATGTTCCAGCCTTAATGCTCACCCATGAAAATATAAAAAGTAAACTTTTTTCCCTATGTGTTTTATACAGTTACCCTTCTCACAGTTATCCCTTCTCCTGCCCTTATTCAATTTTGCAAGGTGGAACATGCATACCACTTTTTCTAGTCTGGTTGAGTCTCCGGCAAATCTGTTCTGACTTCAACATACCTGCTTGGTACAATCTACCAGGGAAATCTATTTGAATGGTTCTAGAAGGCCTAACAGGAATGTGTAAAACTAAAGCCTATTCTACTAAAAAAAGTTGATAAGATGACTCTGGTTATTTAATTAATTTTTTCCAACAGGTATAACTCAAATGAGCCTGTCATATCAGCTTGTTCCAAATCATATCAGTTTGTTCCAAAGCTATTCAGAAACTTGAAAGCAAATTCAGCAAAACTCTGTGCCTTTAGGAAAATGACCTAATGACTCCGAGCCTATATTTTCTGAACTCTAAAGTAGGTATAATATTTTTGCTTTATAGAATTGTTGTGAAGTTCAGAGATCATATAAATAAAGCATCTGATTTTAGACCCCGGTAATTATTAGTTGCTAACTATTATTACTATTATTACATTGGACTGACCTGAACTTTCTTTAGCATAATTTAATTGCTAGTATAACATACTTTGTTGGGAACATTCTGATTATTCTTATATAGGTTCCTAATGACCACAAATTACCAGAGGTCTTTGGTGAAGAAGGAGAAGTGATCAAAATAATGAGAACAAATGAAATATCAGGGTCCATTTTCAACTTTATTTTATACATAACCTTGTGTAGTGTGTCAATTTTACATACTCTGCAATGCAGAAGAAGCTGTCTGTGAACAATGAGGCTAATGAATGACCAGTGATGAGAATCGAAGAATTAGATTACATGTTTCATCAATCTGCTGTAATGGGTTTGAGTTCATCAATAATTCATTCATTTGTTCAATAAACATTTATTGAGGCTCCACTCTGTGCTAAGCAGTACTCTTCATGTGGAAGGAGAACGACACTGAATAAAATAGACACCACTCCTGCCCCTAGGTAGCTTACATTCAAGTGGAGGGAGCAGGTGGTAAACAAATGAATACTGTGTATACAATAATACCAGGTGGCCATAAGTGCTTTGCAGAAAAATAAAGCAGTGTAAGGAAAGAGAAGGTAAAAAGAATTGGGCAATTTTAGTTACTAGATAACAACTTCAATTCGATGGGAAGATTATAGGAAGAAAATGCAATTCAGTGATATTTGAACAGAAACCTCACTGACATGAGGGAGGTAGCCATCCGAATGTCTGGAGGAAGAGTAATCCAGCCAGAGATAGCAGTACATTCAAAGGCAGTAAGGAGGAAAACATTCTGGTTGTGTTTAAGGAACAGTGTGGCTAACACGGACCAAGGAGGAGAGGGAAAGGAAAAGTCTTCATAGGAGTTGTAGTCTTCATAGGAGTTGTAGGTCAGCGTATATGTGATCTTTAAAGGCTGAGATGGTGAAATAAACTAGGAAGTGAGTGTTGATAGAATGAGTATAGAAGAGGTCTGAGAACTGAGCCCTGGAATCCACCAAAATGTTGAGGTCAGGAGAAGGCCTCTATAGGAAAGGATACTGAGAAGGAGTGGTCAGTGAGGTAGGAGAAAAACTGAGAAGGTGCAGACTGGAAGTCAAGTAAAGAAGGCACATGAAAAAGGAAGGACATATCAGCTGTATCAACTCAGCTGAGAGCTTAAGGAAGAAGACTGGGAGTTAAAATTTTGCATTTGGCCAAGTGCAGGTATTTGATAACTTTGTAAAGAACAGATGCAGTGCAGTGCTGGGCATAGCAGTCTGAGCTAAGGTTGTGAAGAGAATGAGGGGGTAAAGGGCAGATACAGTGAGCTTAGACAACACTCAGAGGGAATTTATTCTAAAAGGGATTAGAAAATGGGGCAGCAGCTAGCGAAGCTCATGATATCAAAGGAAGGTTTTCTAAAGACTGGAAGATGTTGCAGCATATAGGCATGTTTGTTGGAAGAATCCAACACAGATTGGGGGAAAAGATACTGTAGAAGAAAGAATTTCCAGAGCAAAGTCCTAGTGTGGGAAGAGAGAGGTGAGCCAGTGCACATTTGAATCAATTGAGAGTCAGTGCACACTGGCTGCCAAACAGAGCAGGGATAGTTCTCCCATTGTGCAAAAGTGAATGCACAGATGAAGATGTAGAGCAGTGAGTAGATTCAGTGATGGAATAATATCAAAGATCTCCTTTGATGATGCCCAATTTCTCAGTGAGCAAAATAAAAGCAAAGGCTCAGTGACAAATTGTGTGGATGAAATGGAGGCTTGAAGAAAGAGGAAATGATACGAAATAATTCTCTCAATTAGTAAAAGTGTGGCATGACTAGAAAGTGCAAGAAGATTGCTGTCCAGGGCCAACTATCCACTTCTTAACTTCACATTTTTGGTTTGAAGGACATTCATTGCTACAGGCTTTTTAATTGATATTTTATCTATGAACACAAATGGTTTTAAACAATCATAATTTATTTGACATATATACTTTAATTGATTTATAACAAGTGCACACATAGAAAAAAGAGCACTGCGAAAACACAGGCAAAAAGTAAAGTGCAAAATGCATACAACGTATAACATATAAAACCATGTCTCTCTTTTGGCTATTTTTGTCTAATTTTTCTACATCAAGGAGTATAATGTAATTGAAAATCCAAATTCTGAATTTCAAGTCATTAGCCCTGAAAAAAATAGTTTTTAATATGCACACAAAACCCCTTATGTGTTAAAAACTACATTACCTTTCTATTAAGAAAGTAGGAAGAAGTGACCCAAAGTAGGCTTTATAATAATAATAAGGTGTCACGAATTCTCTTCTGAGTAATAACAAAACAATATGCTCCATTAAATTGGTACACTTTGAATATATGAAATTGCAAAATATTTCCAAACAGAATGGTCATCTTAAATTATTTATATATAACTACTCATTCTGTATGCTTCCAGTAACACTGAATTCTGGAAACCTTCCTTTCCCCTCTGTTTAACCCCTTTTATCCTAGATTTAATCCTTAGAGGCTCCTTAGCACCAAAGCAATAACTGGGAGCCAGCCATAATTCCGCTGCTGGTTTCTTAACAGAAGAGCCCTGTATCCATCAGCTTGATATATTGTCTCCAAGATGCTCTGTTGCTCGAAAAGCTTCTCTCAAGTTTAATATGACCCTCACGGGGCAAACACTCCAAGACAACCTCCTGAATCAACACATCTTGTCCAGTAAATACTAATTCTACACAGCGACTAGATAAAACAGCTACCCCAATCTATAAATTCAAAGGAAGGTGGGTTTTTAATAAAATTTCAAATTTAACCTGCTTCAGAAAACCAAATTCATACAAAACATTAAGCAATAAATTAAATCACAGATTGGAATAATTGAGATGGTATAATCTTTTGAATGTATAATTTTATTAAACTTTAAAAATGATATACACCACTGGACTCTTCTCTATATGAAAAACAAAAGAAAACATAAAACCAAATAGACAATGACTTACACATGTCCTAAACTTCTCTATCTAAGAAAACAAAACAAAATACAACAAACAAAAAAAATAAAATGATTTATTTACACGTGTCCTTAACCTTTGCTCCCTACAGATTTATAAAACTCTGGGGGTGAGCTCTCAAAGGCAAAAACAGAGGCTTTACAAATGTAGTTGGTGACTATCAAGTCTGTGGGGCCAACAAGAAGAATATTTTAGGGAGAAAACGAATTCACTGTGCTTTCCATATGCACTGAATTCTTTCTCAGGACATCCCACCAACATGTTACTTTTGTGGTGTGTTTTTTTTGCCTGTGTGTGTGCATTGCAAAATAGTGAAATAAAATGCTGCATTAAAATATCAAATAAGCCTGTAATATTTTGTATCAAATTCAATTCTATAATACAAAATATTGAATACCACTCTGCACTCTTGTTAGAGGCAGGGAAAGGGCAGAATAGGTAGAAGGAGGAATAAAATAATCTACTTTATGTTTAACAGATTAGACCTGACTCAAATAACTGTATCACCAAAAAAAGAGTACTCAGTACAAAAGAGGTATAAATGCTACGGGGGACTTGGAAATTAGAAACTCACTTCCAGGGGTGCACTGGGCCTTGTCTTTCAGAGATCCCTGGCTTGCAGAGGCACTGCCCTGGGGGTACTATCAGTTGTTCATCCAGGTTAATGATGTTCTCAGCCTCATTCCAGGGCCTAGGGCTCCCACCATCTCTTCCTGTGCTCATTCCATTTAGACGTGGTGCTTCTTGCTGAATTCACTAGGAATCTGACTCTAGCCTACTCCAAATTATCCCCTCACTTCAGGGATTACATTTTTGGCATTCCCATTTAGGCTTCTCTGTTAACATTAGAGAAACTGTGGCCTTTTACCTATATGCTGCATCGCTGAATAGCCTGGCACATATTCAAAATCCGTGGATTACACATTTCTTCATCATTTTCTGAAATAGCTACATATGAGCAAGGGTTTTAAATTCTACTTTCCAGAATGGAAAATTAAAGTTCAGACACATATATTGAGTCATTGAGTCATGAACAAATTGAAAACAGAAGGCAAGACTCGATTTCCAGTCACTAAACCATATGTCATTTAAAAAGATATTAATTATGAGGAATATGCAGATGTGCTAACAAATGGACAGTCAACCTTGAACACAAGGATGCACAAACAACAGCATTAAATAGTAACAAGTAGGTTAAAATAGATTTCGTGTTCATAAAACAGTCTTTCACCAGAGTGAACTTTTTGAAAGTGTACTATGTACAAGGTTATTTAACATAATTATTTCTAATCCTCAGAATTACACTCCAAAATTGTAGTGTTTTCTCTTTGTAGGATATACGGAATCAGGTGAGGCTCAGAGAGAAGTTAAATATTTTATTTCAAATCGCAGAACTGATGTAACTGGCACACTGAGGATTCTAACATCGGCCATTTAAGTTCAAAGGTAGTGTGCTCTTAATTTTACACCCTGAAACAGCCTGCTATAGTAAATGATTTATAACATAGAATAACTATTAAATATATTAAATCTATATAAAAGAAAACCATGTACAATATTAAATAAATACGTTTCAATAAATGTTGGATTTATTTTCTGTCCAGGTCATATTCTTAAACAGTACCTCCCGGTCTTATTTCTTTATCATAGCAGGGATTCCCATCATTCCACAAGGTATCACACATAGAACTACTAGTATGAATTTGCCACGTCTCTGGAATTAGTCAACATCCACAGAAATTCAATGAAATGTAAAATGGAGAGGTCTTCATGTTAGTGAGAGAAAAAGTATACTTTAAAAATAGTGTTTTCGTAGGTATGTCATGGATCTGATATTGGACCATAGAATATTCAAAAATAAAACAACAGAATCTTAAAATCAGAAGGCAGAAACCTTAAAAGTCACCAACTTTATCCTCTCACCAAATAAGGAATCCTTGCCTAGAACATCCCAGAGAGGTGACCCCAGGCCTCTGCTTGTTCCTTACCAGTGACAGGAAAATAGTCACTTGGCAAGTTGTCTCATCACATTATTGAATAGTCTTTATCATTGGAAAGCTCTTTCTGATGTAGAACAAAGGATTGTATGGGTTCTACAAAACTTAGGGCAAATATAACCGTTTGTTCACATTGAGACATTCTGAGTGAAATGGGGCACTCTAAGTAATTAATAGGAGTGAACTGGGCTGCAGCAGGCATAAACTGGGACTATCTTGAGCAAAAGGTGCATATGGTTGGTCATGCTAACAACACTGAACTCTTTAGGACCTAACCTCTAATCCCTGAGAACAAGCTTCTGGTACCATTCGTGGGCTAGAACCTCAGGTATTTTTAAGCATTTGTCCTCCTCTCCACTAAATTTCCCCATTTCAGGTTAAACATCTCTGTTCTCTCCAACTAGTTTCCATATAGTATGTTTTCTCAACCATTTTCTAGCCTTGTTAACTGATTTGGATGTGTTCCAGTTTGAGAATGCCTTTTAAATTTACACTCCTTGTGCATTTGGACCACAGCCCAACATAGGAAGACACTGACTTTCCTTTCTTCAAGTGATGCTGCTGAAACTTCACTGAGCATCTTAATTTTGGCCTGATTAATATTGGAGTTCATCAAGTTCATTCATATCAGCTATGTAGCTGACTCAAAATGGTCATATAGATAGCTGACCATACCAGATTATTTTCTAATGTATACATAGTCTTAAAGGACTATTAAAGGAGCAAAGTAATTAAAGAGATACCATAGTGCCCAACACAGTGCTTTGTCTATGAAAGATCCTATAAAAAGTGGATGAATGGATGGATGAATCAATGGCTGGAAAGATGGATGACTTGATGGGGGAAAGATCTGCAGAGAAAATTATTTCTCTCATTATCCCAACAATTGTTAGAACCCCGAACATATTTTCTATTTACAAATAAATTACAACAAAATGTGAAAAATATTTTTAACATAAATGAGATTAATTGCTTGGAGGTATTACCAAATTAAATCTGAAATACTACTTTAGAGTACATTCATTTTATCATTCATTTCTCTCAATGTTCTTATTTCACAGATACAAAAACTGAGGTTAGAAAAGGCTAAGCAACATGTCTCAATGAATAGTAGATAGGAACCTGTGGTTTCATACATGTCCCTTTTGTTTTCAAGACCATAGTTCATCTCTCAAAACCCCGTTAAGTTTTAAATTTAAGTCTAATTATTGCTTTGTCCCATGATAAACCAAGGTAATGATAACATAAACCATTTGAGAACAGATATGCTTTTTATTTATCTTTGTAAACTTCAGAGCACTTAACAAATTTTGAGAGTTTAGTATTGCTCATGAAATACTTATTAAACAAATGATAAAATTTAGTTCTTGGAGAACTAAACAGAACTCTTTTAAAAGTACTATATGTATTTTCCTAAGTACAAATATGTTTATGATACAAACTTTAAAGATTATAAAACAAAGAAGAAAACAATGATCCATAATTACACTACCCAGAGATAGCCACTGTTAAATTATTATAGATAATCTTTCCTGTCTTTTTTCTATACAAATATATGTGCACATAATTAAGAAAAACATTAAGATGAATACTTACATATTATTTAGTAAACTTTATTTGCTTTGCACTATATGCCAGTAAGTATTTTTTGGTAGCATGACTTTTCAAATAATTGAATGTACTATTTTTATAGATGTGGAACATTCACTTAACAAAGCTGACATTGATGGATACAGAATGATGCATCTTTAGGGACACTTTTTAGAGTTATTGGGTAAACGTGGATGAATGCTCTACTATTTCAGATGTTAGCTGACTAACTGTTTTCCAGAACATTGAATTTATGCTACCATCACTAAGGTATGAGTGGTCCACTTCCCAGTATCCCCATCAAAATGAGTATTTTATATAATGCCTATATATATCTATATATACATATATAATAATAATGGTACAAGTATATCATTAAATATATTATATATCTACATGTCATATAATTTGTATATAATATAATTACATATGACTGATATAAGGTATGTATGTGTGTGTATATATATAATAATTCATTAACTCAGCAGCTATTTAAAGTCATCTATTATATGCCTAGCACTATTCCATAACCTGGGAATATAGTAATGAACAAATTAAAATGGTTTTTATTAAGAGGGGTGAGATGAAAGACAAAAAAAGATAAAGGCAAAACTATAGAGACGATAAAAAGTGATCAGAGGTTGCCAGGGGTTGGGGGAGGGCTGTATGAATGAATAGATGGAACACGGAGGCTTTTCAGAGCAGTGAAGATACTTTGTATGACACTATAATGGTAGGTACATGTCATTATGTGTTAGCCTAAAGCCATAGCATGTACAACACCAAGAGTGGATCTTAGTGTATACTATGGACTTTGGGTGATAAAAACATGTCAGTGCAGGTCCACTTTGTGGAAGAGGATGATAATGGGTAAGGGTACACATGTGTGGAGGCAAGGATATATGGGAACTCTGCACCTTCTGCCCAATGTTGCTGTGAACCTAAAGCTGCTCTTAAAAATAAAGTCTATTAACATTTAATGAGAAAAAAAGAAGCATTTCTAATATAAGGGCATTGAGAGTGATGAGGGAGGGAGTGGAGCAAAGTTAGCACATTAGATGCAATAGGCAGGGAAGGCCTCTCTGATGAGGTTTTATCTGAGCTGAGATTTGCAAATCACTGGGAGAAGCACAAATGAAGCAGACCCAAGGCAGAAGCCTCATTGACGTGAGTCTGGAAAGTATTGTTCATAGAGGATTTGGTGATGGAACAGATGTAGGGATGTAGAGAATGAAAGAAGCATGCTTGATTCCTAAGCTTCTGGTCTAAGAGAGGGACATTTGGTGGAGGAAGAAAAAAAAATAGTTGGTTCTGGATTGCCTAAGATATTTTTAGAAGGCCATTGGCTACAGGGGACTGGAGTTCATGTGTTTAGGCCTGGGCATATACATAAGGAAGGTGTCAGTCTATAGACAGCACTGAAAACCAAAAGACTATGATTGAAATATTTACAACATGCCTATTGGCCATTTACTGTTTCTAAATTTCTAAAATGGTTGTTCATGAATTTTTTCCAATGAAAACTTTCTTACCTTTGATAAGCTTTTTATTACATTAGATAATCCTGAACATTTCACACTTTTGTCACTCTCCTTTACGTTCAATAAGCACTTTTTACATTTTTAACTTAATTAGCTGATTAGCAGCTAATTAGTGTCTTTATTGTAATGTGTTTATTTAGAGTTTATTTTGATTAAATCACAGAAGAGGCAGATCTGTGTATTGGTTAAGAGCCAACTTATCTGGGTTCAGTTCCTGATTGTGCTACTTACTGAGCAAGTACCAAAATCTCTATGTGCCTCTTTTCTTCATCAGTGAAAGAAAGATTGAGATGGTACATATTTCATAGAGTGTGGTTTGGAGGATTAAATAAGTTAATGTATCAAGTGGTTACACAATATAATACATACATAATATAATAAAGTACACATCATAAGTACTACGTGTTTGCTATTGTTATGATCTTTATCTTACCCCCAATGTCTATCGCATGATCCTGTCATATCTTTACTCACACCATAACTACAATCATGCTTTACTCATTTATTATTTCTTAGTAACATCAATCAAAGTATCTTCTTAAGTATCACTAAGTCATTTAATATATCCCAAGAAACATGTTGCTGGGTGATACTGTAAGGACTAGAGAGACATAGTAGCTGTACATTTTTATGTAATGGCAAAAAAAGGACATAACATTTTGGGGTCAGCATCACAAGCATTAATATCTTGTAGACAATCTAGCTCAGTTTATAACTATTTAGTTGCTAACATCATCTAAATAATCACTTTATGATCATCTTCATGCCATAGTAAAGATGGTATGCATGATAGGAATTAAATGTTCTGAGAACCTTATTTGTTCATGGTTCATTTTAAGTTACTTGAAGATAAGCACTGTACATTCAGATTTATTGTTTCTCTCTGTAATTTTCTTCCCCATCCTTTATGACTTCATAATTGAGATTGCTCTAGATACGTTATTTGTAATAATAATATTTATGAAATTACAAAGTCTGATCCTATAATATTTTGTAACCACTTAAAAAATTCACAAGGTTTAGAAAAACTATATTCTGCTTATACCCAATACAGAGCTTAAATTACCCAGCCATCTTAGTTTTAATCACTTGAGAACAATTTTTTTCTTAATTTTTAATTTTTTTTTAATTTTGTGGCATATAGGAGGTATATTTATGGGGCACATGAGATGTTTTGATACAAGCATGCAATGTGAAACAAGCACATCATGGAGAACGGAGTATCCATCCCCTCAAGCATTTATCCTTTGAGTTACAAACAATCTAATTACTTTTTTTATGTTATTTAAAAATATACGCTTAAGTTATTATTGACTATAATCACCTTATTGTGCTTTCAAATAGTAGGTCTTATTCATTCATTCTATTTTTTTTAAAGCATTAAGCATCCCCTCCACTCCCCAACCCTCCACTACTCTTCCCAGCCTCTGGTAACCGTCTTTCTACTCTCTAAACCCATGAGTTCAATTGCTTTGATTTTTAGATCCCACAGATAAGTGAGAACACGCAACATCTGTCTTTCTGTGCCAGGCTTATTTCACCTAATGTAATAATCTCCAGTTCCATCCAAGTTGTGGCAAATGACTGGATCTCATTCTTTTCTATGGCTGAATAGTACTCCATTGTATATATGTACCACATTTTGTTTATCCATCCATCTGCTGATGGATGCAACTTAGGTTGCTTCCAAATCTTGGCTATCGAAAACAGTGCTGAAACAAACATAGGAATGAAGATATTTCTTCAACATACTGATTTCCTTTCTTTTGGGTGTATGTCCAGCAATGGGATGGCTGAGTCATATGGTAGCTCAATGTTTAGTTTTTTGAGAAACCTCCAAATAGTTCTCCATAGAGGTTGTACTAATTTACATTCCTACCAGCAGGGTACAAGGGTTCCCTTTCTCCACATCCTTGACAGCTTTTGTTATTTATTGCCTGTTTGTTGGACATAAGCCATTTTAACTGGGGAGAGATGAAGTCTCATTATAGTTTTGATTTGCATTTCTCTGATCATTGATGATGCTGAGCACCTTTTCATATGACTGCCATTTGTATGTCTTCTTTTGAGAAATGTCTATTCAAATATTTTGCCGATTTTTGGATTGGATTATTAGGTTTTTTCCTATAGAGTTGTTATATATTCTGGTGATTAATCCCTTGTCAGACGGTTAGTTCGCAAATATTTTCTTCCATTCTGTGGGGTGTTCCTTCACTTTGTTGATTGCATCCTTTGCTGTACAGAAGATTTTTAAT
This sequence comes from Symphalangus syndactylus, assembly GCF_028878055.3. Lineage (NCBI taxonomy): Eukaryota > Metazoa > Chordata > Mammalia > Primates > Hylobatidae > Symphalangus > Symphalangus syndactylus. The sequence goes on from NC_072434.2 coordinate 61,004,648, forward strand.
TTATGTGATCCCATTTGCCTATGTTTGCCTTGGTTGCCTGTGCCTGTGGGATATTGCTCAAGAAATCTTTGCCCAGACCGATGTCCTGTAGATTTTCCCCAATGTTTTCTTGTGGTAGTTTGATAGTTTGAAGTCTTCGACTTAAGTTTTTAACCCATTTTGATTTTATTTTTGTACATGGTGAGAGATAGGGGTCTAATTTTATTCTTTAAAAAAGTTTCTAAGAATTTTTGTGGGCACATAGTATATATATATAAAGTACATTAGATGTTTTCATACAGATATGCAATGTGAAATAGTCACACGATGGAGAATGGGGTATCCATCCCCTCAAGCGTTTATCCTTTGAGTTACAAACATTTCAATTACTTTTTAAAAAACTTTTATTTTAGGTTCAGGGCTACATGTGCAGGTTTGTTATGTAGGTAAACGCAAGTCATGGGGGTTTAGTGTACAGATTATTTCATCACCCAGGTAATAAGCTTAGTACCCAACGGTTATTTTTTCTGTTCCTCTCCGTCTTCCCACCCTTCACCCTCGAGTAGGCCCCGTGTCTGTTTTTTCCTTCTTTGTGTTCATGAATTCTCATGTAGCTCTCACCTTTTGAATGCATCTCCATTTTTCTTATTTGGCCTTGAAGCCATACCATGAATTAGATGATGTGAGTATTGCATTCCTCCTACAGTTCTTTGTGATTGTCTTAAGTGCCAGGCTGGGATTCAAACATGAGAATTTTGATTCAAAACCTCATCCTCTTTCCTGTTTACTATGCAATCTCCAAGCTATAAATATGGAAATACAGAAAGATTAAACATTTGTGATAAAACTGTGCTGTCATTTTTATATTCCCTGAAAAACTGATCTACCCATCCTCCTTTCCTCCCTTTCCAGGCATCGTGCCAGGTGATGGGTGCATAATGAAGAACAAACTAGCCAGAGTCACACCATTATGGGCATGAGAATATTGTCAAGTGGAGCAAGACTGGCATCAAACAAATAGAAAGCAATATGTAGTTAAAATGTACACAAAGTGCTATGAGGGAGAACAGAGGTGCTAAGAGGTATCATTAAAGGGGGCTGACTTAATTTTGGTTGAAAGAAAAAAGGCTTTCTAAGGAAGTGGTATTTAAGTTTGGACCTGTTAAATGACTAAGACTTTGCTGACCTATTATGGGCCGGAAGCTCTATGGTGATCTCACTGTTTGAGGAATTAAAAGCAAGGCAGCAAGGGTGGGAGTCACTGGTCTTGTAGGAAAGATAAGGAGTCTGAAATGTATACGAAGGAGATGGGTAATCACTAATTCCATCAATATTTTAAGCACAGAAACTACAATTGTTGTTTAGTTTGAAAATATTGAGGCACAGATGGTGGTGGCTACTCTCTGATAAATGGACTGGACTGCATACTGAAAAGGAATGAATGGATTTATCATCTTATTGATATACCTTGATTTGAGTTTTTTTCCCATAAAAGTTCAGTGCAGAATGTGAAAAACAATCCAATTACTAAGTATTTCTGGCTACTTGATTTCATTACACTCACTTCTGGGAGCTCATTCTTATATGGATCAATAAAGAATCTGCATTCATGTCATTAGAATGCCAGAAAGAGATGGGGAAAACTATAAGTATCCTTTATAATTTATTAACCTGCCTAATTACCAAAATATTTTTAAAAACACTTAAAATAAAACTCAAGAAAACAAAGCTGAATAACGAAGGGAAAAGAACAGTGAATTGCACCACAAAACCTCTACTAAGGTTAGCTATCGTCAGGCAACAGACTTTTTCTTTCTGTTTTTTTTTTTTTTTTGAGACGGAGTCTCGCTCTGTCACCCAGGCTGGAGTGCATGCAACCTCCGCCTCCTAGGTTCGAGCGATTCTTCTGCCTCAGCCTCCTGAGTAGCAACAGACTTTTTTTTTTTTTTTTTTTTCTGAGATTCACAGAAGCCAAAAGGCAAAACAGAAAAGAAATATCATGAGTTACCAATCAATACATTTTCTTAAAAATTTCTTTTTTGTTGTTTTTCCAAGAAGTTTTCATTTTATGGGAATGAATTTAGTCTAAAATGGACTCTTCTTATTTAATAAAACAATTTGCATTTTTGTAAAACAAGAGAATCACAGTAAATCAATTAACTTTTCTGATTTCTAAAAATAACTGCGTACAATAATCCCACCAAATAAGGAAAATGCAACTTTGTACTTTAACAGCCAACTTTAACAACATTGACATAGTTGTCTTACATCATTATTTATAAACACATTTAAATTTATTGTCCTAGTTTTTTTAAGAGCAACCCCTTCTCCCCCTAGAAGGTGAAACCAAGCTCTAAATACCTTGATCTATCCAATATGTCCTTAGGGAATTCTTAAGTAGCCAGCCAGAACATGCAGTAAGTGCAGTTATGAACATCACCGCAATGGTGGCCAGGGCCTTCAGTTCCATCAGGGAATGCACACCATCTGCTCCAAAAGCCTGTTTTGCACAGGACCTTGGGTTATGCCTGGTGGCTAGAAAGAGCTCAGCAACTGCTTTTGGATGAATGAAATTTGAACAAAGTTCAAAGTTTTGGTAAAGAGTCTTTATGTTAATTGAGTTGTTTATTAAACAACTCAACAAATTTAATGAATGACTTTGGTTAATTGCCCCTTGAACAATGCTAACATCTTGATATTCATTTGTAAACATAAGCACACTACAATGTCAGAGTTAATGCTGGGGAGTTATTGTACACCAGGCAATGGACTAAATGCTTTGTATGTATCATAACACTGAATCCTCCTAATAGTCCTAGGTGTGAAGTAGGTGGGTCAAGAAATCTGAAGCTTCATAAGATAAACGACTTGCACAAGACCACACAGGTAGTAAGGGATTTGTGCTACTATTTGAATCCAGCAACTATCTCCAAAGTTCAAGTTCCTGTTATTTTAAACAATGTTGTTTAAAATGAGCCAAACCAGACCTTTGCCCTTCCTCACAGACATATAAGGTAACTAGCCTCCTTTCCCTATCTCTTCCCCATCCACCACACAGGAACCTAAAGAACTAACTTGGAGAGCGGATACTGTTTTGAAGAATGGCAAAATCTAACAGCTGTGTTTTGAAAGAAAGCAAGATATTTTTGAGGTTTTAAACAAATGTGTCATTTAAATTTTGAGGAGGATTTTTTGGAGTAGAGGTTTGAAGAAATTGTCTCTGTCTTTCGTAGTCTGTTACTCTCTCTTTCTCTCTGTTTACTAACTTTTTTCTCTTTTACTTCTCAAGGCACCCTTGGCTCTGAGAAAGGACTCAAGAGAAAAATAAAGAAACAAGATATATAACAAGAGCTATAGGTTTTACAGATCCAACCTTAATAAATGATATTTCTCAAGGTTGTCACTAGTGTAGTAGAAGAGTATTTAGGTCAAACTCTGACTAGGAAAGAAACATGTGCAAAAACAAAAAAAAATTGTTAAAAAGTCATTATTTCTTATATTAGTGACAAAATAAAATATTTTAAAGTACATTAGCAAATACGACCTGAAGGTGGTACAACATTTATCTTGGTCTTTCACAGACATATTTAGGTTTATTGTTTTGCAGGAGCTGAAAACTTCTCCAACATTTCATAGAGAAATGGTAAGAATATATCAGTCAAAATTGGTGCAAATATTTGTCAAAAATTATATAAAACCCAATGGGCAGATTTCACCTAGCTCCAGTAATTATTCTTCATGAAATGAAAAATGGTTCCCGTGTTCACTAAGAATGCTTTAATTAGAATGGAAAAGAAGAAAGGATATCCCCAGTTACAGTATATAATAGGAGTAATATAGAAAGGGGGGCAGAGGTGGGTCAAGGGCACCAGAATAAAAAGACACCACTGAATACTAATTGCTGTTGACCATTTTGAGAAATAAAAGATTCCACTTCACATTAGCATCCATAGGACTAAGGTAACACACCTCCACCTCTACCTCTCTTTGTGGTTTAAGACTAAAGAATTGCTTAAAATTGCTCTGCAAGACAATTTCAGTGAATTTGTTAACCAAGAAACATCAGACAGACTGAAGTCACCCTCTGTTAATTTTGAAATACCCCAAAGCTGTGAATGATGTAGCTCACCATGCTCAGAGAAAAACAGCGATTTTGAATTTCATTAGATACATTATTTGTTCAACTAGAATGTAGAACTGTCACTTTGTCAGACTAATTAGAGGCCCTGAAGTTGGTGGTCATAATGCCCAGAAGAATTTTTTTTTTGTTATGTCTCAAACCACCAACCAAATTTTGTTCCTTTTCCTTACAGAAACTTCCTACATTTAGACACTCTAGTTAAGCCTTTGCTTTAGACATTTGAATTCCTCTTAGTATTCCTAACAGTATTTCTTAGCATTCCTATTATTTTGAATATGATCATATTCATCCAATTGGTTTCCAGGCAGCATAGATTAAATTCTTTTTCCTTGAGTGCCTGATTGCTTGAGCCCTTTGTTTAAAGCATATCTTCAATTGGAAAAATAATTTAAAATATATACAACAACAATACTGTTCAATTAATTGTTTTATTTTTGATTCTAATATTGCTCATTGACTTCATTTAAAATAATTCGCTGAAGAAGTTAGCCTTTGTGAAATTAAAAATTGATATGCTTAGCAAGGTTAACAACAAGTAAATTCAAGCTCAAGTCAAAGCCACTCTTTTCAGGAAGAGTGCATTAAATTATCCCTTGTTGAATGTATCTAACAAGAAAAATAGCAAAATAAATTACTGAGGGGCTGGGTACAGTGGCTCACGCCTATAATCCCACTATTTTGGGAGGCTGAAGTGGGCAGATCGCTTGAGCCTGGGAGTTTGAGACCAGCCTGAGTAACATAGTGAAACCCTATCTCTACAAAAAAAAAAACACAAAAATTAGCTGGATGTGGTGGTGCATGCCTGTACTGCCAGCTACTCAGATGCTGAGCGGGGAGAATTGCTTGAGCCCAGGAGATCGAGGCTGCAGTGAGACATGACTGTGCCACTACACTCTAGCCAGGGTGTCAAAGTGAGATCCTTTCTCAAAAACAAAACAAAAAATGACTGAGGTCGTGTAGAAAATAAACCATTATATTTTAGAGTTGGACTCTTCCTCTATGGTGCCATTGAATCCACTATTCTAAGATACAATCAAATACCAAGAAATTAAGTGATCTTTGAATAGTGGAGAAAATTTTAGTCATTTAATGATTGAAGAATCAGAGCAGATTGGTTATAAAAATCATTGTAACAACAGGATTGGATATAATATTCAAGTTTATTAATTAAGTTAAATAATAACTAGATCTAGCATTAAAATACTTAAATTAAATTTGGGGTGTCTGCTATAGTCTATCTATGTCCCTCCTATACTTCTTATGTTGAAATTCTCACCACCAAGGAGATAATATTAGGAGATGGAGCCTTGGGAAGTGATCAGGTTATGATATTGTAGCCCTCATGAATGGGGTTAGTGCCCTTGTAATAGAGATCCAAGGGAGACTTCTCACCCCTTCTGCCATGTGAAGTTAGAGTAAAGAAAATGACTATTTATGAAGAAGAGCCTTCACTAGACACCGAATCTGTCAGCACCTTGATCTTGGACTTCCCAGCCTCCAGAACTGCGTGAAATACATTTCTGTTGCTTGTAAGGCACCTAGTCTATGGTATTTTGTTGTAGCAGCCTAAATGGACAAGACAGCATCCCTTACCTCAACAGGCCATTAATTTCACATTCTCTATTAGTAAGAATAAAACAATAGTCATTGGCAGAATTTAAACTGCTGAAAGACTTCTAAGAACTGATTTCACCTCATAAGTAGTAGAGTTAGAATCAAATTTGAGAATAAAAATTATGATGTTCATTTTACCACAACAATGATCAATAATTATATGAAGAAAATTTGTAATCAGGCTATCAGTGATAGTTACTTGTTTCTAGTAATTTAGTCACAAAATTATTATCCAGTATAGCATTGGCACCAGAAAGCATATGAGATTAATATCAAGAAATTTTGTCACTTTTAGGTTTATGAACCTAGGGGGATTTGGAAGTCTAAAACAAATGTATTCATATTAATAACCCTTCTTTTATTTTTATATTACATAAATTGGAATACTTATTTGTGAAGAAAAACATGGTAATCAATACATAGCTTTGCCCAGAAGAAGAAAGCATGGATCACCCCCAATTCCCAAGAATTTTCAATTGGTTATTTAAAAAATGATTTTTGGATATATTGCACAGACATTATATGGTCCTTCTCCTTAAAATTTCAATTCTAATACTTCCTATACTTCAGGAATCAGCAGCCATTAAATAATGGAGTTCTAATTTGCTGCTGCCTGATCTTCTCACATAGGGAAGGATACAACTGTGCAATGTAACAACCACTATGTGTACTGCATCACATTGTATCTATTGCAGGCATCATCATAATTAAGTTCTCAGTGTCAATCCTATGAGATAGTGCTTATTATTTACTACCATTTACAGAAGAGCAAAGTAAAGCAGAGTCTGATTGTATAACTTGCGGAAGCTCATACAGCTAGTAGGAGGGGGGAAATTAGGATTTGAACCAAGTCCCACTGATCTTAGAATTCATGCTCTTTATCAGCACAATAACATGAGTGTAGCGTGTATTTGTGTAGGTGTTACAGATAAACAGAGGAGAGATGAAATATGGCATTTCATATACATTATTTTTATGCTGCATAGTATTTTCCCTCTCAAGCCATCTATAATTTCATATTTTCTCAGGAAGTAAAACTTTGCAAATGTTATTTTTTTAAGAAAGTAAGCATTGATAAAAAGCTGAAAGTTAACTTTAGATTATCAAGACTATTTCACTGACCATAAAGTCTAACAACATAAGAAATTTAGGTTTAATTTTTTCTGAGAAGGTCTCTCAAATACATTTAAAGATTTCAGAGTAGCCTGCATCCAGTCACTAGTTCTACAATGGGACTGTATCTGGCCATGTCACTGTCAGGCACAGTAACAGAAATTACTGTATGTTTTATTAAAAGCCTATTTTTGTCTCTCTCTCTCTCTCTTAACTAAAACCCTAATTTAGTTGTTGTTCCCTTAGGTACAAAGTACACAGTTCATAATTCATTTGATATAAAATGTCAGTTTAGATTCTTGCCCTTCTTTGATAAATGAGAAAAAAACACGTACATTTCAATTTCCTCAATGCCAGAACTACCAGAAACAACCCCCTGTTGTGTTTCTCAAAGACCTTTGTGTTCAATTAAACATCAAGATTCAGAAACTGTAGGGAAGAATATTTCCAAGACAGAGAGAACAAATACATGAGACAGAGGGAGACAGCTAATGCTTTTCCTACTAGTCAGGTGATATCTCCCAAAGAGCATCTTTGATCCTCAAATTAGTCCTCACTTATAATTTAATATGCCACAACCAGTCTGCTGTTTCCTTACACTTAGTTTTAGAGACAGCTGTTGGAATCATCAAGGAAGATAAAAATGTAGCTGTTTACAGGTTAATTTTCAACTGAATAGTGATAAGCTTACATATATTTTGTATTTATATATCATGCTTTATGTCCTTTAAACAAAGAATTGAGCAGCTACCTAATATGCCAGCTAATCTCAGTGTGCACACATTCTTTATTCCTTGTCTAAACCCATTGAGGAAAGTTCTGTAATTATGAAACCCCTTCCCAGATGAGCAAAATGAGGCTTAGAGAGGAGATAAGTTTCTCAAGGTCACACAATCAGGAAATGAAAATGCTGGGGATAGCAAGTGGTGGATAAGTTGAATTGTGATATTCTGATAGACACTGTGCTTTGCAAATGCACAGTCTAAGATACATGCTTACTTGATTTATAGCATCAACCATGGGAATAAGATTTAAGTTTTTTCCTGTGATCATGCCCTCAACTTCAGATTTTGATGAGGAAAGTATTCCTGCTTTCTTATGGCCCAGAGGTCACACATGGTCATTTTGTGGCCGTTCCAGTGAACAATTTTCCCACATACTCACACTGTTTGCAAGGCTTAGTTCTAGAATATTCCACATGTGAATAAGCGTCTTCACCTGACTAGAGTGTTTTTTCAACTGTTCACAGAAAATTGTTTTAGTACAGGAAGAAAAAGATTCTTTCATTAGTTTATACAAATATAAGTTTTCTTGCTCTCTTTTAAGAAAGTTTGTAAATTTTTCAAAATTAACACTGTTAGATAAATCTCTTCACAAGAATGCAAACTATGTACAATCAGAAGATCACAATTTATAATAATTTATAATAGACGTTCATAGGTAAATGTGAAAGAAGTTGGGCAAAATACTTGGTGGGCAAGTTAAGTACTTATATCCACACTGGCAAAGGATGGGTCCAACTGATTGGTTTCTTTGCTTTCTCCACACAGGGCACATACCACATAATACTGCTTCTGCTTAATGCTTTTTTGTAAGGCTATAAACATGTTTTACCTATGCTTTTTTTCTCTTATGACATTATAAACTTTAGAGCATGGGTTACACAGTCATTGAGGACAGTTCTCTAGGCCATCTGCAACAGGATTTAAAAACCTACTGGTTCAACCAACAATACCTTTAAAATTATATTTGACACCACTATAGAGTCAAGTCACCTCTTCAGACCTGCATTGATTAGTGGGGCCTCAAATTCTGTGTTGCTTCTGCCAACAGAACATATGAACAGTTAGTAGAAGAAATAAACAATAGAGTATAGTGGCTCAGAACCAGGCTTCTATAGTCAGTCTCTAGGTTTAAATACAGTCTCTGCCTTTAACTAGTAACATGACCTTTACTAGTTGCAAGCCAATATTGTTTCTTCAACTTCTTTATGTATAAATAGGGATAATAATAGCACTTGCCTTACAGGGTTTGTGAGGAGAATAAAATGCAAAAACGCACCTGCACCTAGTATTAATAAATGCTATCTTGGTATGAGTGATCACAACATCAAAAATCTCTTTTTAGCAAATAAAAGGTTACATGATCTTAATTTTTCTCTAGGTACTGGGCACTATGTCAACCTACTCTGGAGCTGTGTTTGTGGACTCCTAGAAGGAAAAATCTTAGCTATGAGGTCCAATAGACCGCAAACCCTAGAATCCAGGATGAAGATGTAACTGACTTGAGGAAACATATTTCAAAACTGTACAGAGATGTAGCCACAAGAGGGTTATTAGAGAAAATTCCCCAGAGGGGAAAGACTCAGGTTTTAGTTACATGGAGTTTCTTATAACAGATGTTCTGTGAAGAAATTGAAGAGCAGAGGAAATTTAGCTGACAGTGTCATCACAGCAGGGCTGATTAGTGTTCCTCAGTGCATAAAACATCATGCCTGTTGCTTTCTGGTGCCACAGGTAGGACTCAACATCTGGAATTGGTTATCTTTGGTATCTGTTCCTGGCCCATTCAGGAAGACTGTGAACAACATGATGGCTTTCTTACACTGGAAAGACCTCTGGCCCTAAGAATGAAACTTATATATTCAAAGACCAGTTGAGCATGGAGGCCTATTATACCTATTTCTTCCCTGAGTATTTGTCTCAATTATAAATGTGGAATAAAGTCATAGACAAGATCATATATTTTTGCTTTGAAAGTATTTTCAAGATGGTCTAGCTCAGTAGTCTTCAAACTTGTGAAGGCACCCAGTGACCTGGGAGTTGGTAGTGGAATCTCGTTAAAACACAGATTCCCTGGCCCCACCCTCAGAATTTCTGGTTAAGTAGGGTTTGAGAAGTTACATTTCAAGCAAATTTCAAGGAATGTTGAAGTTCCTGGTCTGGGATCACACTATAGATACTGCTGATCTAATTCACATCTGCCATTTTAGAGATAAGAGACCAATATTGTGGTCAGGTAAAGTTACTTAAGTCAGACCAAACAGCTAATTAGCACAAGAGTTATTACTAGAACTCAGGGCTCTGAGACCAGAAAATAGTGGAGAAACAGCTCAGAAGACTGTCAAATGAAGTGGCTCTGAGGAGACCCTTCAGAATGGGATCAGCCATTTCACAGTTTTAGAAAATATTATCTCATGTGACATCCAGCTTACTTCTTGAGGTTTCCTAATTTGAGAGCCCAAGCAAAAGCCAAACACATATGTTGTTTAGCATTTGGCATGATATTCAGGAAGTGATGAGACTTCTCTAAATGTTCTCTACTTGTTTTCCTTTCTCTAAAGCATTGTGGCAAATGCTTTTGTTTTCAAGTGGCAGGAAACACAACACATAGAGGCTTAAGCAATGAGATGGGTAGTGGGTTCCTGTAATCAAAAAACAAACAAACAAAAACTCAAGGGAAAGAGCTGGGTTTTGGCAATGCTGGATTCAAAGGATCAAATGACGTCACCAGAATCTAGTCTACCTCCTTCTCTCACACCCACTCTGCCTTCTTCCTTGCTGGCTAAATTTCTCAGACTCTTTGAGGGGCAACATGTCTGGCAGAAGATTGAGCTGAATCCCATATTCAAATACAGGGCAAGAAGCATGCCTCTGTTGACTGTACTGGTTTAATGCAATTCAGTGGCTTTGATTGGAATGCCTGTCATTCCTGAAAAAAAAAATCACTGTGGTTAGGAGAATACAGTGTCCTCATTGGTCAGACCTGGTGATGCAGTCAACTTCACACACAGCGAATGTGCATGTTCTGAGCTTGAAAGATCCCAGGGTGCTGAGAGGGAAATTGGAGCCCTGTCATCAAAAGAAAGGGTGAAGGTATGCTCGGTGCAAAAATAATCCTAGGCCACTAGCACTCCACAAGAGCATGATAGTAATCATTACTAATATCCTATTATATGCCTAAGCCAAGGTAAATGGTGAGAGGGATAGAGAAAGAGAGAAAGAGGGAGACCAGTTGTGACTCCTCTGTCTACCTCCATTCACCCATTCATTTTTTTTTTCATTTTATTTCTTCTTTTTTTAATTTAAATAGAGATGGGATCTCACTATGTTGCCCAGACTGGTCTCAAACTCCTGAGCTCAAGCGATCCTCCCACTTCAGCCTCCCAAACTGCTGGGATTATTACAAGTGTGAGACACCACACCCAGTGCATTCATTTTATCTTCCCCATGAATTTATACTCTAGTAGATAAGACATGATACAAGCATATGAAACATTTAAATAAAAACGGAAGATAGCATACATTCAAAAATAGTCATCAAAGTGTAAGAGGGATTAATCTAATAAAGTAAGTATTAGATACCCTCATGTTTCTTGTTTCATTTGTCCCAATTAATTAATCATCATGAAAATCATAGTGGTTGTAAGTGAATTTCCCTACTGTTGTCAAAATCTATTATTCCTTAAGTTTTTAGGTTTTCTTTTAGACTCTGGGTGGTCTATATGCCTTTATAGAGATAGAAAAAGGGATTTTCTTGATTCTGCTGGTGAAAAGAGGTTGGAAATATGGTCTCTAAGTATCTAAGACATATTAAGAATTTTCTCACTTTTGTGAGTATTTATATAGGCAGGTAAATGTTCATAGAATTTTATGCAAGTCAGGCATACAGTCTGTCTATGAAAAAATAAGAACAAGATATTATTTTAAAGAAATAAAGCAAAAATTTCTTTAGGGCACTGTAAGAATTCAAATAAAACTTCAAGTTGCTGTTAGACTGCAGTGTCAGTCAGACAGACATGTTTTTTTTAAGCTTAAAGTTATGGATAAAGCTTTCTTCGAAGGAAAAAAAAGAAAATGAATTGTACTTATTCTTTTCAAAAACGTGAGTTAGAAAATATCAATAGAACTTAAAGGAACAATATTTCCCACCCCTCTCCCCTGGTAAAAAAGAAAAAGATGTGATTTTATTTTATTTTTTTTAGTCTCTCTCCCTTGCCCCAGGATGCTTTAAAGATAGCACTTAATTGTGTGTGTGGGCATGTGTATTTCTATATAATCCACATGAGAGTATGCAAATATGGAGAGCTGGCAGCCCTTTGCTGGAGGCTTGCTGAGTCCATAGTAAGCAGACTTCAAAGTTCCCTTCCCTCTTCTCCATAGCTCAGAAGTTAGTCTCTTTCTAAGGTGTTTTTATAAGCAGGAAGTTCATTGTCAAGATGGTGAATACAAAAAGTGAAAAAATTATTCACAAATTATGAAACATGAATTTATCCACCTCTTTGGCTTACGATATGTAATATTACAACACACACCTGCTCATACGCGCACACACACACACAAAGCAGGTTAAACTATCAATTCCAAAAAAGGAAAGGTAACACTTTTCAGGAAAGGATTTGAGAGCATGTTTAAGACAGTCATAAATCCTTTGGTTCATTCTCCCTGGGAGAAAGCATGGGTTAAATTAAATGGCCTGGTATGTGTCTTTGAAAGCACACTATTTATTTTATTAAGAATTTAAATACTTTTTATTTGTTGAATTCTCCTACTTTATTACTTTCAACGGGTTGATTTTTCCAGGGAAAAAATAGCAGCACATTTGGAAGATACACACAGAAGTAAAAACATTATGCACAACTATTCTAAAGATTCATATGAACTGGATGTAATATAAATTGTGTAGTTTTTAATACACTGAAGGTAAAGAAAAACCATCTGTTTATGTGGTGGAATGTTGCCGTTTTAAAGAGTGCTATTCCTCACCATCCTATATCTTCATTGTGGCTTTTACATTATAAAAAGCAGTTAATCTCATCTTTCCTTCTACCCTCTGAATAAGGTAATATACCATCTTAGCCTATTGTTTATTTCAGCTGCTAACCTACGTTTATTTTTTAAACTTCCATTCCTTTGTACTCTTTCAATTTTTAAGATATCCCATTGCCACCTGCACATTAATGTTTCTATTTATATATTTCAAATAAATCAAAGTGGATACAGAGCAGATGAAAAATGGAAAACACATATTGATGGGCTCTATATCTGTACTTGGCAAGAAAACTTTTAAATTTTTGAGAACTATTAATTTTATTTTTAAAAAGTAGCATCTTGACATTGCACTAAGTTGATTTTAAAAGGCTTAGAGTGAGCCGAGATCGCGCCACTGCAGTCCAGCCTGGGCGAGAGCAAGACTCCATCTCAAAGAAACAAAAACAAAAATAAACAAACAAACAAAAGGCATAGAAATATTTTACAATTCTTAGTGCTACAATGCATGAAGAAAGTGCGAGATACAGTAGAGTTTGCATTTGCAATTCTTATTTATTTACTCTTTTGCTTTTTGGTATTTACTTGTTTTTTGAGCCAGTTCTAGTTGCCCCTAATTCTCTTAGAGACCCTGCAAAAAAAAATACCATTCTCCGCCTGGTTGGTTGATAGTGCTACCCACAATTCATTCCTCTAAGGTCTTAGAAAGAGATTTTGGTTGAAATTTGAAAATAGGAGAGAAAGCTCAGTTCTTTCCTTTAAAAACTGAAGGAGAAAAATAAGTTCACTGAGCGAGTTATGCCAAAAATCTCAGACTCAGTCTCTAATCAATTGAAGGGATATAATTAATAATTTCTTTTTTTCTTTTAAGGCAGAACTGTTGTAATGCTTAACCTAAGAGAAGAATTTGGTAGCATTGTCCTGCCTCTCCTACTTGGGTAGGCTGCCCTGAGGGTGGATCATTCTGCTACCTTGGAAGCATGTCTTTTTCCTAAATAGTAGACACTTGATTTACCTACCTATTCTTTTTTTTTTTTTTTTTTTTGAGGCAGAGTTTCGCTCTTGTTGCCCAGGCTGGAGTGCAATGGCACAACCATGGCTCTCTGTAACCTCTGCCTCTCGGGTTCAAACGATTCTCTTACCCCAGCCTCCCGCGTAGCTGGAATTACAACGCGCCACCATGCCCAGCTAATTTTTTGTATTTTTAGTAGAGACGGGGTTTCTCTATGTTGGTCAGGCTGGTCTCGAAGTCCCGACCTCAGGTGATCCGCCCTCCTCGGCCTTCCGAAGTGCTGGGATTGCAGGTGTGAGCCACCGTGCCTGGCCTTACCTACCTATTCTTATCTGACTTGCCAGATTAATAAAAAATTTACATTTACTCTGTATTGCAGAGATGGATAGTTGACTACTCTAGTTCAAGGGCAACATTCTGCAGTCGCAGGTAGAATTATACACTCACCAAGAGTCAGTTGTATTTTTTAAACCTGTGATGTCAATTGTGGTTCTCATTATGATTATGTCATTTAATTGAATAATGCTTAAACTGATGATCACTGTTAACAGAAACTTTTTTCTATTAAAATTTACTGCTTTGAAAAACTTTCAGTGAGGACTTAATAAAACAATACTGTGAAATTTGTGCAGGAAAAATAACTAAAAGACTTAGGAAATTACAAAAACCTGAAAAATTCTGTAATTAGATTCTTCCTTAATTATCTCTACATTTTTTATCTCCTTTTAAAGGAGTTTTCAAAGTGGAAATCAAACTACGCATTATGGGTGTAGTTTTTGTTGCAAATATGCTGGACTTATAAATACTAAATTAACACTCCAAGGAAACAACGTGGCCCTATATAACAAGATTGTTGGATAAATATATAGATAGATATATTTATGTGTTCTACATTAAAGTTGTGTTTAATATATATTTAGATTTTTTAAATGTTCTGTTTTAATCATTATTTTCAGTTAAGTGTTCAACCACTAGTCACAATCGGTAAGTTAATTGAAAATGGTGGTTACAGTGGAAACTACTTGAAGGGGGACAGGGGGAGAAAGCAAAGAACTGAAAAACTATTGGGTGCTCTGCTCACTACCTGGGCAATAGGATCAATCATACCTGAAACCTCAGCATCATACAATATATCCATGTAACAAGCCTGCACATGTACCCCTAAACATAACAGTCGTAATTATTTAAAAATAAAAAATAAAATGGTAGGTAAAACAGACAATTAAATACACACACAAATTTATAAACATACCTCCAAAGAGTCCTATATTATGTATTTTTACGCTGTTATGGTAATCTTAACAGAACTAAAAATGATTTCAGGATGAGTTAAACCCTAAATGTTGAATTTAATCCCGTAAAATGTTTATCCAAGTAAAAGACACAGCAATAGTGAAAGATAACTTCCAGGATTATTTTCCAAGTTATCACTGCCACAAAGGGTTCTGGTAATTCATTCAGCAAATATTTCATGCTGGACACTGGAGTTACAAAAAATATAAAAATTACACACAGTTTCTACTCTCACAGCTCAGAGTTACAAGCAGAAATCAGAATACCCAAGCCCTAGATTTGAGAAATAACTAAGATTTTTTTTTAAATCACCTACTTATAAGAGGAGATCAGAATTTTCCCTCCAGTAGGGAGCTACAAACATTTTAAACAAGACTCTATTGATATAAATTCCTTGATCTTTATACTGAAATGAAATGTCAAAATTAATTGTCATATAAGGAAAGTTTTTTTTATATCTTCTTCAAGGAAAAATTTAGTAAACTGCTTTCTTCATTTTTTTGGTGCTAGTACATCATTATTTCAAAAACAGGACTAATTTAAAAGAAAAATTATGTATCTGTAATACTTACACACATACATACACAACCTAAAAACCAATCACTTACACATTTATGGAAGATTGACAAATTATCAGGCTCCAGTAAATCATACATTCCAGCATACATGCTTTTTGACTTGGGCAAGAAATTTGCTTTGGACAGTTTGAGGCAAGCAAAGGTTTTCAGGGCTTGCACACTGGGGCTTGACTCTTGAAACCCTGAGTTTTCCCTGGGAATTTTGAAGAAGCCCAGTCCAGCCTCCTTAAGCCAGAAGAACCATGCTGACAACTCACACAATCAGGTGAGAAATAATACAGAATGGTTGTTTTAAGTTGCTAACTTTTGGAGTGGCTTGTTACACAGCAATACCTGAAAGAATATTCCAGTCTTCTAAATTCTAAACACAATGGAATTCAGTAGTTTCAGCTAAAAAAAGTTAATCATTAATATATTATTCCTTTAGTGGTCTTATTGGGCAAAAATCATATACTAACATTTTTTAAAAGCAAACATTTTATTTAGTTATTCAAAAGCATATTGGCTGAACAACTAGTAAACTTTCCTATTTAGTGAAAAATGAAAAAAAGTTTAAATTTCAAGATGTAACTTTTAAATATATGTATTTGAGGACAATTAAGAAAACGTGAAAACATTTCAGGATAAAATTTCAAATTACTTGCTTTTGGCTAGCATTAACAATGTAAAAAAAGCATGTGTGAATAAAATATACAGATAATAGACATTTTTTAAAAAGTCATAATTATATTTAATAAGTAGCTCTATGTAAACACAGAAGAAGAGTTCTATTAAGAAAAAAAATGTGAAATCCCAAGATAACCAATGAGAGCTTGATGTAAAAATCATCCGCAAATTATGATCTGGAGGTCATGGAGGAGGATGCTGAAGCTATTTCAAAAAGAAAATCACTTCCCATGCTTCCTGCTTACTTCATCATCTAATATGCATCACAACCACCCCTTAGCAGGGTTACTGGCCTGGCCATATGTATGTCAACATGTTAAGGGGTAAGTGTAGGGAAGGATAGGGATGCAGCAAGATGAAATTATTCTGGTCTCTGCAGTCTATGTGAAAGAGATTTTTTTACTTACTTTTTCTATAGGGCATTTTCCTGGCCCCCAAAAAGAGTCTTGGTAGGAAAATAGAACAAAAGAGGTAGGAAGAACCAAATGTTTACCGAGACAGGCAATGCGCTAAACAGATTACATATACTAGGTTTTTCAATCCTCTAGTCAGGTGGGAATTACCATCTAACCTCTTTAATGGGTGAGCAAACTGAGGCTCAGTTATATCTGCAAATTTTCTCATAGTCACTCAAACAGTGAGTGAAAGAGGTGGATTTAAATCCATGTTTCTAGGACTTCAACGTCTATGCTTTTGCAATGTGCCTAAGTTTTAATTCCTGATGGTTTTCTTTCTTTCTTTTTTTCTTTCTCATTGATATTTTAGGTGGATAAGTGGGGAGGGGGTTCAGGGAAGGAGAGACAGTTGAAAAGACCCTGTAAAACAAACTACTCACAACCATTTTGCCTTTTTCAATTTTTGGTTTTCTAATAACACATTTGGGAAAATAAACAGATTTCTCAAGCCTAGTATTTTACACTTTGTAGATTATAATAATTCTCATCAATTTAAAAGTACAAATGACAAATTATTTACTGTCAGAGGAAAATTGGATCAGGTTCACAAACCAGGGTGGCTCCAAGTTCCTTTCACTGTTACAATAAAGCAGTTCAGAAAAAGATAAACAGAAGAGAATTATTCCTTTTGGAATAATATAAAACTTTCATAAAAAATCTGTTTCTAGCTCGTCAGTATGGAATTTGTCACTAATCATTTTAAACTATGCCCTTTTATGCTTTTTCTGTCTCTTTTAGCTTTCTGAGTAGTTCTTTGATGTAACAAAGACAGTTTCAGACAAGATTTCAGTTCATCTGGAAAAAAAAGATTTAAGTCTGGAGGCAAAATGCAGTGTATTTAAAATTTATATACTCTATAATGCCTTTGTTCTGAACTTGAAGATCCTGCAAAACTTCTAAGCTTCTTTGCCTTCCTCCTCTAAGCTCATTTGTTCTTCTTTTGCTTATTATCATGCAACTGTGACTTTAACTGGTGCTTCCATCATTTAACTACATGCAGAGTCATGGCTGACCCTTTCTGATCAATTGCCAATCCATACAGGTTTGACTGATAAAAGAGCCAATTAGATTTAAGCAAATTAAGGGACATCACCAATGTCAACCACTTATTAAACTGAATGCTGAATTCCATGCATACAAAACACTAATGCACTGAGCCCCATTAAGCGTTGAAATCCTAACCCCATTAGTAACTCCAGACCTTGAAGGGGTAAAGGCCATAGGAAAGTTTCATATTTATGGATTAACATTTGGATTCATTTTTATTTTTTTAATTCTTTTCCTAGAACTCTTGAACCTGTACCATAATGCTATTCAAGAGCTCTGATTAAATATATTCTTTATTTCCAAGAGTACCTTAGTGCTAAATATGAGTATTATGTTATTACAAACAACCTAAAAATATAGTAATTGTAGAAATACAAAAAACTTGAGTGTGCAGAAGTAGGGAAGGATCTGCTACATAATTGGAAATAAGAGAGATGCTCCTCCAGTTGTCCAAATAATATTTAAAGTGAACTTTTCAAATAAAAAATGTGTGTTAATTGGGATTTGCCACAGTTCATCTCTGTGCTGAGTTATTAGTAGCACCATTTTCTTACTTTAATTTCTATCTTCAAATAACTTGTGTTTATCATATTTTTAATTATATATTTTTTCTCGTCAGAAAAATAGAGGTAGGACTGGCAAATAAGATGTGTCCTAACTACAAATTAAGAGATGATGTATCCTGGCAAAATTCTTTGGAGTATGACCCTTTCGCCTCCCATTTCCAAATTCCTATCTAAACTAAGGATTATTTATTCTATGCTCACCTGAGAAAAGTAACCACTATAGGGAAGAATAAAAGAATGATGAGTTGGCGTAACTTGAGAATATTTCTCACCTCCAATACACTCACCCTCCTTACAGTTTGAGCTCCCAATTTTATCTACATAACCAGAGCATTCCTACATTGGACAGTGGTGTACAGAGAAGGTCTCATGTTCACAGCTGGCTAAAATACAAGGTTACTCAGGTTGAGATGAGGCCTGGCGGGCCTGAGCAATGATAAGCTTAAAATTTAAAACTAGTAGTTAAGCAATCTTGACTAATTTATTCATTCACCAATTATTCATTATGCACCTACCATGTGTCAGGTTTAGTCTAGGCGCTGAATATAAAAATGTGAGTAAGAAACAGTTCCTACTCTATAGGATCTTATAACCAGTGATTGTGACAGATTAAACAGGCAGTTTCAGTATAATGTAACTGTTCTCTGGGATACAGAAAGGCCCTATCTCAAGCTCTGTTGGCAAAAGATGACTTTCTGATGCACCAATTTCTAGGTTCGAGCCTAAAAAATGAGTAGGATTTGGCCAGATTAAATGGGTAAAGGGGATTTTCCAGGTCATATTTGATATCAAATATTTGATACAGTAAAAACAGAGCATTTTATTTTGCCCAACTCTTTTCTTATTATGTTTTAAAACTATGCAAAAGAAGCATAGCTAAGGATATTATCATTACAAATCTTGCATCATCCAGCATTGAAAGATACTAGGAATTCAACATCACCATAAAAGAGATCTAATATCGAAATCAAGGAAATGGCAATAATGATAACAATCCAAACATAATAGAAAAGTAAATAGCATATAGAACCTTCTCTGCCCATAAGTTGGTTCGCCTCTGTATGTTGGTTCATTTATTATTCATTTCAGAATGAAACACAGTTCACTGGACAAAGGCATGGAAGATTTCTTTAATAACTCTCAGTACTAATTTAATTCTACTTAAACACACATATTCTAGTGAATGCCACATGCTTTTCAGCATGATTTTTATGTGTAAATCAGGATAATATGTTTTCAGATCATTAAGTAAAAGGAAGCATGAACTAAAACCTATTTAATCAATGAGGTATCACCTTTAAACTGCCACAAGGTCATAAAAAAGATAATTTTAAAGCTATAAGTTTCCTAATTGTAATCAACAACAATCTAATGAAAAAAGAAAGTATGTCCTAATGGCCATAATAAACTTTAGCGAATCACTATCTGTCTTTGAAGACATTTGCTTCCTCTTTGGTGAAGGACTGACTCCCAAATTCTAGATTTCTGAATATATAAAGTGAAGGATTGCACTGCATCAGGCCCAGAGAGTGTGGGCCTGCAGTGCATTATGGTAATGACACAGATAAGCATCCACAGAGCAAAGATGAAGATAAGCCTCAGTTAACAGTTTACTCAGTTTGACTGCACCACTATAAAACAATATTTTAGTTTCTTTCTGTTTGCATAATATTAACCCTTTTACTGACAGGTATATTCACATAGCGCATATTCAGTTAGCAGTAGGACCTTGCTATTTTTAATTGAATCATGATATATGTATAAATAACAAATTATTAGACCACACATTCCTAAAAACATAAACAATGAATTAAATTTGCCCTATTTTATGAATATGATATAAATTACTGTAAATCACAAACTAAATCAGTATAAATACCATAAAATAAACATGTTTATTAAATATTGTATATATCCTGTAGAAACGTTATTACTATATAATTTAAAATCTCCATTATGGCACTGATTACTCTTTAATTTCTAAATTTGAATAAAGGATATTATATTCTAAGGTTTAGAGTCATCACAGTTTTCTATCTTTCCTAGCATGTGTATTGAAGTGAAAAATGAAGATATGAATATCTAAGGTTTATTTTAGCGGGGGAAGTTTGTTTTATTTTGTGTTTCAGTCTCAATTTTTAAATAAATATATCTAAATTCAATTCCCTTTTAAAATTATTGTCTCAATAAATATGATACTAACCTGAGTTGATCAGCCTTAAAAGTTTCTTTTATGCATTCTTTTCTTAAGTAATGTAGCTTCTGACATGTGGAGTTTCAAGTATGTTGGTAAACATCAATTCATTAATTTTAATAATGGCTTAAAAAGTAGATAATAGTGAGTGGTTTTATGATACAACAGGTAATGAATCTTTTTTGCAGGGGAGCGGTTCCATACAAACTGAAGATTCCCCTTTATTTTTCTCCAGTGATAAGGCATTTTCTGTTCTTATACTCTTCATAACCGGAAGTGGGGTTAACCTGCCCTTCGGATTGCTGATAAAAGATTGTGACATTCTCCCTTAGTTCAGAATACACTCATTCCTGGGAGATGGGCTACAGGGCAGACGCTGGATGTCATGGGGTCCTTTGCCTTCAGGATTTTCAGAAAACACACATTCTTTA
Organism: Symphalangus syndactylus; assembly: GCF_028878055.3. Classification (NCBI taxonomy): domain Eukaryota; kingdom Metazoa; phylum Chordata; class Mammalia; order Primates; family Hylobatidae; genus Symphalangus; species Symphalangus syndactylus. The sequence goes on from NC_072434.2 coordinate 61,025,505, forward strand.
GCACTCAACTGAGAGTCAGGCTCTTAACATTTTTAGGCATGCTTTCTGTTCAAGGGCCATCCATGTCAACCCTAGAGGGGTTTTCCTCAATGCGATTATTTCCCACAACGAGTTAAAACATGGTGAAGCTGATGGCACATCAAAATAATGGTAATTGTGAATAGGTCGATTTTTATAGAAATATTTAAAATAAAATATCCAGACTGTATCACGTTTCACACATGAATGTGGCCCTGCTGAACTGTAATTATTAGGATCAGGAATTTAAAGTGTTTTTTCAGTAGTGCAAATGGAATTTTCCTATTCTATCATCGCACCCTGCCCTTTTTGCCAAATGAAGTACTTTAAGTATACAGTTGAACTAGTTATTTAGAACACTAGGAATGAGAACGATTTGCAGTAGAAAATGGAAGCTCAAACTGCAAATATAAATTTTGGCTTTAAGTAAAGTCTTGAACAAAAGCATTTCCCAATTTTCTTAACATGCAGAAATCCAGAGATATGTATGTGTGTGTGTGTGTGTGTGTGTATAGTATATATATACACACACACACAGTGTGAGATGGATGAAAGCAGTCTCAACAAAACAATAAAAGACCATCAATTAAAGAATCTGAATAAACAAAGCAAAACAACAACTATCAAAAGAACCAGAAATACAATTGAGCCTCTAAGTTCTAAAATAAAATACCTCTAAAAATAAACAAGGTATTCAATGGACACTTAATTCTAGGGCATTTATATAAAATTAGTTAGCCACGTTTGCATAGACTTACCTCCTGGAGGCATTGCAATTGTTATAGGATCAGTTATCAGGCTGCCTTGGCTATTTGAAATATTCACTTGTACAGTATAGTTGGTAAAAGGAACCAGCCCATCGATGAGCACCCAAAGGTTTGTCTCTTCTCCGCTGTACATGACTTTTGTGACATTCAGAAGGGTATAGTTATTACCTACGGATTAAAAAAGAAAATTATTCAAATAAATACATATTTAAGAATTTGTTCCTGCTATTATTTGAGTATTTTCTTGAGTTTCTAAATATACTGTACCAAATAGATCTGTAACTTTACCACTCTAAGAGGCATTACACGTGCTTCTATCAATGAACATATGTGGATTTTATTATCTTGCGAACAAAAGTGTTATCTGAGTTGACCTGGCCAATTCATTCATCATGGCAATCGAAATAATTTGATGAATATTCTTAGATAACTGTAGGATAAAGCCATATCACAAGTATCAAGCATATAAGTAAAAATATTGCACAAATGTAGAAATTGATTACTTGATGAGTTGTTTATACTTTTTTGAGTTTTTTTTTTTCCAATAAAAATCCCTGAATTTTTTTGGATATGCAGACAGGAAGAAATAACACATTATTCCTCAAATAGAATCGTTCTGGATATACGTATTATACTCAGACATATTTGTCAGATATTGCATATTTCACAAACTGAGGTGTTTTCAGTTCACTTTGCTTGAAATGTGGGTGGATTTCTTTCTATCTAATGCCCCTTTAAATTAGAATTAGTCAGAATATCTTGAAAAGCAACTGGGGATCGGAGGTACTATATGTCCACTTTGACCAAAAGATCTAATATATTTAGCTTTATGAGAAAATGCAGAAGCTGCCTAGCTATATAAAAGAATCACTTTCAATACATCCTCACCCTGGTCCCACCACCACTGTCCTTCCAAAGCTTTAGCAAACCCATTCTTAAATCCCGTCAGTCCAAAATGCAGGAAAATACTGCTGCCTAGTAACACTGTTTTATCTCTCTCTCTTATACCATTAGGTTAAATTTCAGGTTAAGAGTAAAAAATTAGGGTTAAAATAAGAAAAGGGCTACAAATGAAAATTGTAACACCTTTCTATATTAGATGCTTTCCTGAAAAATTTATGAGACAATTTTTTTAAATGCTGCTTAATGTTTGTCACTTTTAGAAGTGATACAATAACTCTTAAAAAACAGAAGAATGAATGATTAAGAATACCATCCAGCCATCCAGGCTAGGCAACATAGCAAGACCTCATCTCTAAAAAAAAAAAAAAAAAAAAAAAAAAAAAAAAAATTAAAATTAGAAATTATCTGTTCATGGTGGTACGAGCCTGTAGTTTTAGCTACTCAGGAGGCTGAGGTGGGAGAATCACTTGAACCCACAAATTTGAGATTACAGTGAACTATAATTGTGTCACTGCACTCCAGCTTGGGTGACAGAGAGACTTTTTCTCTAAAAGAGCACCAATAGTTACTTCAAATAACCTTCTCCTATATAAAACCACTTTTTATTATATGTACATTCAATCTTTCACACACAAATTCTGCAGATATAGAGAAATGAATTTAAAAACACATGATATTGGCCGGGCGCGGTGGCTCACGCTTGTAATCCCAGCACTTTGGGAGGCCGAGGCGGGCGGATCACGAGGTCAGGAGGTTGAGACCACGGTGAAACCCCGTCTCTACTAAAAATACAAAAAAATTAACTGGGCGTGGTGGCGGGCGCCTGTAGTCCCAGCTACTCGGAGAGGCTGAGGCAGGAGAATGGCGTGAACCCGGGAGGCGGAGCTTGCAGTGAGCCGAGATTGTGCCATTGCACTCCAGCCTGGGCGACAGAGCGAGACTCCATCTCAAAAAAAAAAAAAAAAAAAAAAAAAACCACACATGATATTAAGCTTCAAAAGGAAGAACAAGCATACTCGCAAGATCTCCAGATACTGATATAATCTTTATTGAACAAATGCTTAAAAAGTAAAAGATGGCATCATACTAAAAGTGATCTTGCATTGTATAGTATACAAAACGCAATGTTTACAATATTTACAAAAACATTATATTTTAACACAGTTTAGTAGTATAGTGCAAAGGAAAGAACATAAATTTGGTTGTCAAAAAGTCCTGCATTTGAACTTGTTCTTGTATTCTTTAGTAATGTGCTCTTTGCTAATTTACTTAATATTTCTGAATGTCTGGTTCTTCATCTGTGAACTGGGAATGATAATACAGTATTTACATTGCAGTGTTATTGTGAAAATTAAGTGAGATTATTTTTTATCATACCCAGCACATAATATTTCCTCATAAACAACAGCTAGGAATGATGTTATTGTTTTTGTTGTAATCCATACAATTGATACATTCTAGCCATTTAGAACTAGCAAGTGATTAAGAATTTTGTACCTTGTATTTTATTTTCTCAGTAGCAATTACCTACCTATTCTCTACCCCTTCCAACCTTACAATGTATTATTAACCAAAATTCTAAGGTTTTTCTATGAAGAAAGCAGCACTAATCTCATCCACTACCAATGTGCCATTGTCCCATCAGATTATATTTCAAACTGAAATTAATGAAGATAAAATAATGCAAAAGAGGGTCTGATATCTGTTATTACTTGACTATTTTCATGAGATGTGGGTAGGTCCAACAAATTGTAAAAACATACAAAAAGTTATTTAAAAAGATACTTATAACAATTTGGGGATGGAGGAAGTCACTGAAAAATCTACGGTTACAAAATACTCAGGAATTTTTTCCATGAGCAGAAGAGATCCCTAGTGGCATAATATAATTTATTACTCTGGACCCAAAATTGGCACATCCAAGTAAGTAGTTTATTTCTAAATAAATAAACAGTGCTTGTGGGCTAAAACATGACAATGATAATTTCAATTCACTTTCAGCAAAGGAAGATAAAAATATTCATAGCTTAAAGAATGATTTCAAGGTCCTAAAATGTAAGTAGATAATGCACTCCTCTATATGTGTAATACATATTAGCAAGATGTTATGAAACCTACAAAGCAGCCTTTGATAATTTCATTATGCACTAAAAAGACATTTCCAATTTTTGCCATTTTAGCTTTCCTAGGTTCTTTACAACTAGTCACCTTGCTTCTACTGAAGATTATTGAGCAACAAATGCATGCAACGAGAAGGCTTTGCCAGGCACTGATGAGAACATGTCCCAAGTACATAAGACATAACTGCTGCACTCAAGAAACCTGGTTAAGATTAAATGTGACCATCCTAACCATTGCCTAAGAACAATTACATGGTCAGCATGGGAAGATCTGCTCCTGTCCCCATGATATTGAGTTCCTTGGAAGTATTTCTGCTGTCATTACATGCTCAATTGTAAACTTTCAAAAAGATCAGCTTGTCCTATAGACTCAAGCAGACATTCAACTGACTCTCAAGTAGCATAACTGTGCAGGTCTTATAAAAGATTGAAATTTGTAAAGCAACAATGGAAATTCTAAAATTAAGCCATGAGAATATAATTTGACAAATTTTCAGCTGGGGACAAATACAAAATCAATGAGTAAATGTGTATGAGTGTAATATTGGTGAAGTTTTTTCCATTGCATTTTGCTTGTTTGTTTTTTAAGGAAATTTTGAGCTGTAAAACAAACAAAAACCAAACACTATTGCTTGCTTTGAAAATGGCATGGCAGGGGGAAATATATAAGTAGCACTTTATTCTAAGCTTCCTAGATAACAACATTAATACATGGTAATTATATAATTAGTTGTAACATTAAGTTCTAGTTATAGAACAATGATTACTCAGTAATTATAAGAAGTATATAATTACTCAATAATTATGAGAAGTATGCAATTACATAACCATTTTGCTCAGCTCAAAAAAGAACTTGTGCATCTCCAGGAACCATGCAGCTGAGTGAGTCTAATGTTCTCTCACCCCTACAAACATACAGTTCAATTCACAGACCTAGAGTAACTGACAGCATTTCAGCCCTCAATGAAGCTCAAAAATTTCCAGATTCAAAACCAAAGCAGGATCCATAGATTTTAGCTCTTCCTCCATTTTACTCTCACTGTCTTTCCTTTCTTCCTTTGAACTTTAGGAATTTGGGCTCCTCAATATGGGGGAGGGGGGGTAGATTTTTAAAATGCATGTCCTCAGGTTCCTCCTCTTGAGATTGTTGTGCTTTGCCACTTTTCACTGCATAAACTGGGCTTTCAGTGGGCTGGCAAATGCAGCCTCGTTGGTTCAGCCTCAAAAATCAAGCTTGAAAATATGAAAGTGATAAGCATGTGCTATCGCAGGCGACCATTCCTGTCTGGTTGGCCCTCCAATCTGACCCTATTTGTGAGTATAAGTGGACGGTGCAAGACCTTTCAAGCTTCTGTGTTCTGGAACCACAACTCCCCACTGCCTGCCTCGCCCCCACTCAAGCACTGTGATTTGAAGTTGAGTTGCCCTCCTCCACCCTCTGTGGCTTGGTCTGAGCCATTGGGCTTTAACTGGGGGTCTCACTTAGCTTTTTGCAAAATGAGATTGCCAATACCAATGTTCCAGGCACAACCTACATCAAAATCACGTGCGGGTACCTCATAAACATTCATATATCTGAATTCTTCCCCAGGCCTACTGGATGAGCATCAGAGCATAGGGTGCTGGGATCACTGGATGATTCCTCTAGAGTCCAAACTCTAGCTTTGGACTATAACATGTTTACTCTATTAGTGAAATAAGCGTAAAGCTAAGGTTTAAAACAGATGTCTGCTTATAGACTACAAAATCCAATGAAGTTGTTCTATAAGAAAATTTAAAATATGCATAAAAACAATTTTAAAAATAAGTAATTATTGCACACTTAAGAACAATAACATCAGGGTTTCTGATTTAAGTATTATACCTCTTTCTCTCCGTCACTATCTTTCCACTGAAGATGCAGAGGAAGAAAAGATTTTTTGTGTATTGGCCAACATCACACATCATAAAGATAAAATAAGTTTTGTATAGATCATGTAGAATTTCTACATAAACTCCTAACTGCTCTTTTAGTCTATCCCACATTCTAAAGGGTCTTGAAAGAGGTTAATTCATTCAGTCCTACTCTCCTATTTTATTTCAAAGAAAAGTGTTACATGAAAAAATAGACCAAATAAATCTCATATGAGCAACAGATTATACTTATAAAAAAACCTTTTCTTTGGTCTCAAATATAAAGTCTAAACTGAAATGTTAACAATATTAATGCCCCTTTTCTAAGATGAAAATCTTATTTTCAATGCTCTTTTTTGTTGAATAGTAGAAAATCTATGTAATTATTTTTAAGGAAAAAACAGCATAAATGGATATTTTCACATGTATGACTCAGGGATGCGTAAATGATTGCTGTCCCGAGGATGCCATCCTATGGGGTTCTCTAGATTGAAATAACATAAATGGGTATCCTTTCCTATTCTTGTTATAATCATTGTCACAAGAATTTTAATGCACCATATATTCCATAATTTTTTTTTCCTCTGTGCTGTACTGCTCTGACCTTTTCAATATTCTATAATTTGACTGGCTGGCCATTTCAGTTCTCTCCTTTTTACAGCCTTATTAACTTGTGGGAAAGAGGTGACATGAACAACCAATCGGAATACATAATATTGCAAAGGTCAGCGTAGACCTGTACAGTATCATCATACACGCAATACTGTATGCCAGGCATTAACATCCTGATATCTTATTCATGTGACAAAGATTGTAACAAGAACAGAAAATGGCACAACATGAATCCATTCTCATGACAAAGATTATAATGAGAAATGACAGCGAACAAACCAAACTGATTCTTGTTACCTTGTGAGGATTTTATATGTCAGGCTTGGTCCTGCTTTAAGTTAGTCTTTTTCTGAATCCAATTACACCTTAAGGAAGAAAAGGTATTAACTAATTTTTCCCACATCTTGCTGTATAAAGAAATACTATATTTTTCTGGTATTAAGGTCTTAATTTTAGAGTTGTTCAGTTCCATCTCACTATCAGGAAATTCTGCCAATACCAAAATCAGAAGACATTGAGTTGTGATCAAGGTAAACTGACAAAATCAGCCTTTACTAGGAGCCAAGAATTTCAGGTCGCTGTATATAGCCTGTATTAATATTTAAGTTACATTTATTTGTTCCTTCTAAAAATATTATTTTAAATTATTTTAACCAAAAAGCAAGTGTTTCTTCCAAATTCCATTTTTCTGATAGATCGCATGTTGGTAGGAATCTGAAAGGTGCTGAGTATTTGTTTATTTTGTAATTAATATATGGTGAAAGAAATCTATTCCTGGCCTTAAGTTTTTGACAATGTATAAAATATTTATAGACATATGCCTACGAAGCTGTCTTCTCCACAGAATGTTTTGAAAGAGAAAAATAGCCTATGAACCACTAAGACCTTCTGAGGATGGTGCTCGATTAATGCATCATATTTCTTACATTACTGTAATTACAGTAATAGTGATTTTAATTAGTTGTCATCTAGTCAAAGCTGTACTTCTTTGACTCCTCTTTAAATTGGTCATTCCTCTAGTATGACACTTGTAGTGCGGGGAATAAATACATGCACTATTTTATCAACTCACCAAAAGATGCTTCAGACACATTTGTCTTGGTTGTGCCCATACAAGAGCAATGACAACTCTATAGATATTGAGAATCTTTGTGTTTTGTTCTCCTGATCTTTTTTTTTTTTTAACATGTAGGCACAATTACTGTTCTAAATATTGCAAATTATTTTTTAAAGTTTGTTGAAGCATGTTTTATTTTTCCCCATCAAGCTTTCTCTATGTACCACAGTCAGATTTTCCTAAATGTATCTCATTTTATGAACATCAGAAAGGAATTATAATGCATGAAGGATAGATAAAAATATCTGTACCTCATGCTCAATATTGCTGTAATCCTAAAACTGCTCTAAAAATAGTCATAAAAATGAAAGATATATGATATACGCATGTGTATTATTATACATTTCATATATAAAGTTCACTATATGATACATAAAATTCAGTATAGTTCACTATATATATGTATATAAACACACACAGAAAGAGAGAGAGAGTAAATTCAGAGATGTACTGTGACTATCGTAGATTGTAGAAGTATGGTCTATTTTCACTAACCATGTTATGCTCTGAAATGTCAGGGTTTTTTTTCCACTTTGACTTATTTTTCTTGCCATTTGGGCAAATTTTTTTCCAACTGAACAAACTGATGCCGTTATCTCAATCAGCTAAAAGTTATTTGAACAAATATACTCCCACAGAAAGTGGTCTCCAGCTTCCACACTAAACACTGGACATGAAAACAACTATTTTATCAAAAAAACGTGCTTCCTTTTAAAGTTCTGGTAGAGCCTTACTGACCATGCTGAACATGCTGAGCCCGTGGTGCTATTAGGATCAGACGAGTAATTTGACAACCATTATTGATCCCAGACAAAACGTATGGTCCATTCTTTATTTAATGACATGTTTAACATTTTCTTCTAATTACTAGAATATATATACTTGAGACGGTTCCTCTGTAAAAGAAGAGCAACGACTTGGGGGTCTGGATGAGAATGATATCATATTTTGCTGTTGAATTCTACCTGCTTCATTTGCTACAGTCGCACAGTCAGGTGTTCCTGTGTTAGTTACCTATCGATGTGTCATGGTATCACCACAAACTTAGCAACATACATTTATTATCTCATAGTTTTTGTGAGTCAGGAGTCTGGCACGACTAACTGGGTCCTGTGCTCAGGGTCTCAAAAGACTGCAGTCAAGGTGTTGGCCAGGACTGAAGTCCCATCTGAAGGCTCCAATGAGGAAGGATCTCTCACAAGCTCAGGTGGTTGTTGGAAGCTTTCAATTTGTTGTAGGCTGTTGAGACTAAGGGTCTCAGTTTTTTCCGGCTATTGGCTCAAGGCTGCTCTCAGTTACTAGTTTTGTGTTGCCTGGAGCTCACCCTCATTTCTTCCCATATAGGTCTCCCCAGCATGACCACTTGCTGTATCAATAAGAGGGAGTCTCCTAGCAAGACAGGTTACAATCTTATGGAGGTGGCATGCTATCACCTTTGTTATGTTCTACTGGTGAGAAGCCAGTCACAGGTTTTAAAGACACCCAAGGGAAGGAGGGTAAACAAGGACATGAACACCAGGAGGTGGGGAAAGTCAGATGCCGCCTTACAGTCTCCGTGTTAGTCTCTGAACTGTATATACGAATCACCTTGCTAGAAAGAGATTTTGGACAAATTGTGAACTTTCACAGCTTCTAAATTAAGTGGTACCACACAATTGCCTTTCCAAAATACCTGACAGAATGGAAACAAACTATGAAAACAATAACATTAACAATTTTAGCTGAAAATTCTCCAGGTACAAATGTATAAAGGAAAAGGAAAAAAAAAAATGACTGACATGAATTTTGAAACCTAAAAGAAGAAAGAGATGGTAAATTCCTTCTTAGTATAGCACAGCTCCTAACTTTGTTCCCAGAGGAAGGAGTGAAGCCAAAAAAAATCCTCTCCAGTATGTAGAGAAATGAACTGAGTAGAGTCTGCAGAGACAGGAAGAGAAATCAGGGCTGGCCATCCTGCCAAGCACTGTGCTGAGTTGGGGGAAGAAGCTGGTGTTCCCGGGAGTGGGAGATGCAAGTGAATAAATGGAGCAAGTGCTGCCACAAAAGCTATATAATAGGATCTCAGAGGAGACAGAAAATCTGGATTCCCCAGAATTCTGCCCAGTGCATCTTCGCACTCTCCAGCAACACCTAGTGCTCAAAGTTTAGGTCGAAAGAAGACTGACTAGCACCAGAAAGGAAAGGAAGTAGACCAAGCTCAGAACCAGTGCAAAATCTGGACAGAGCTGCCCATGCAAGGCATAAGCAAGATGAGGTTGAAGAAAAAAATAATCTATCGAGTATTGTACATACAGCTAAAGAGAAAGAAAGGATTCTAACATAAAAAGACAAAATAACCATGCAGTTCGGGGAAAAGTGGTATATATTCCCTATAAGATGATAAAATGATATTGCAGAGACAGAGAAACAATCTGGAAATTAAAAAATGCATTAAGTATTTAATAAACAAGTTAGAAAAAGCCAGGAACAGAATAGATAGAGCTAAAATCTAAATCAATGGTGTGATGAAAAGCCTTGAGAGAATCATAATTAATGCATAAGTAAAAAGATCAAGAAATTATAACAATCAGGGAGAAGATAATAGGTATGTAGAAAAAAATGATTAGAAACTTAATTTTCTCTTTTTTTGTAAATGAAAGGACAGCTGAAGTTCATGTGGTAAGACCATGGGATTGCCAGTCACTTGCATTGCTTTCACCTGGGGACTACAACGCTTGATCCAGTGAAACAATGGCTCACAGTCAACTAAGGATTATTCAAGATGCCTCTAAAATTGTTGAGAATCCAGAAGCAGAGTGATAATTTTCCAAGGCAGCTGAATGGTGATGGTGCCACTGGAGGTGTCCTAAGAAGGCGTAAGCTCGTCTGGGCCATGTTATTTGTGGTTCTGCACAAGTCTGACTCTCCAGCTTTCCTGACAACTTTTTGAGCTGTTGAATTCCTTTAATATAATTCATCTCTGCCTGAATTAACCAAATTTGTTTCTGTTGTTTGCTACCAAGAAATCACCCATGAATTGAGAAAGCTCTAAAATAATGTTCACTGTTTGTTAACATTGGTTATTTATGGGTAGTGGGATTTTAGTGGATGTTGTTTTTCTGTATTACACAGATTTTTAAATTAGCATTCATAATTTTTGCAAAATCAAATGAATCATGAGGGGATTGAAATATCTAAGGAAAGTATGTAAATTGTATTTTAATTTATAAACAAGTTATAATAAAACAGGGGCCCACAAAGTACAATCTACAAGCCAAATTTGGCCAGCTGCCTATTTTTGGAAATAAAGGTTTATTAGAACAAAAGTAATTATCTTTCTAGGAATTTTCATAATATAACTGCCGAATTGAGTAATTATGGCAGAGACCATATTGCTTGCAAAGTCTAAAGTGTTTACTTTCTGTCCCTTTATAGAAAAGATTTGCCAACCTCTGAATTAAACAATTAAAGAAGCTAACTTTTAAAAAATATACTGCCTTCCTGAATAAAGGGAGCAATTTCCAGTTTCTAGAATGATTCTCTGGAGTAAATATTTTTTTTTAAAGAGTGGAACAAAGCATGTGGAAAGAATATTTTGTTGATATAGCCCTTTGTTACATCACTGCACCATAACTTCATTAATGCTTTGACTATCTTTCATTATTCAGAATTAATAAATGCAAATTACTGAAAAGGAAATGAAGCTGGACAAAAATAAGTTCTAGATAATCCCCTAATTCCACATGCCTAGGAAGTTTGCCAATGGAAATCCAAGTGCCTGGCTTATATGGCTTATATAGCTGCTGTTCTAAAGGCTTAATAAGAGTAACTGAAGAGTAATTAATGGTGCTTGAATGAAAGAAATATGGGTTTAGTATTTTAACTCTTTCTAAAATACTTTTTTTACAACATTCAAAGTTATAGGTCTTCCTGAAAAAAAAATCAGTGGTAGGTAATTTGTCCAAAACATGAAACATCCCCTTCCTATGGATTCTAGTGAAAATAAGTAAATGGCTAAATAAGGCTAAAATGTTTGCTGAAAGTAACAAATGCAGTGTTAATATTACCTTGAAATTTATTTTAAGAATATGATTAGATAAGTCCATCAAATAGTTGCCTTATTCTAAGTATCAAATAATGAATTACTGAATGGTTTAATTGTGCCTTTTCAAAAATTTTGCTTAAGAACCTAGAACAGGTGGCTAGAGTCAGAGGCAAGAGAACATAATATGGTACCATGAGTCCCAAAATAAGCATTCGATATGTAAAGGATCATAAGATACAAATTTGTTTGTAAAGCAAAGAGAGTTTGATATATAAATGTTGGTCTCTTGAGGAACAATTTAATCAATTTCGCTCTCTAATTTCAAGTTGAGCTGTTTTTCTCTTTTAAATCCCTCAGATAGTGGCTTTCCAGCCTGGATAATTATAGAAATGAAAAGACCTAGCCTGGATACCTTCAAAGGCATTTTATTCACCTTAACTGTTTTCTTATTATTAACCTAGACCAGCTGATATGGTTCGGCTATGAAACAAGCATGTGAAAATGAATAAGATCTTTGTCATGAAAAATAATCATTTACTTAATAGCACCCTAAGAATTTGGTTTGTAGCCACCAATTGTATTAATAGGTCTTTTTTAAAAAAGAAAGAATAAAGTTATTTTAAAACATGACTACATCTTAAGAAAAATATTGAGAAATTTGAAGAGTTTGTTGATGATATTATAGCTACATATTTTAAGTCTTTATTTTTTAATCCTTGTTCATTTATGGGGCTTCCATTGTCAGTATACAAATGAAGATTATTATCTTCTTTCGAAACATGTTCATAACTCACAGATGTCAATAAAAATATTCAGTTCTTTGGGGGAGATGATCAGAAAGAAACTGGCTAAAAAGCGGACCTGGGGATCTCCAATCTATAATCAAATATCGAGAATGATTGTGTCACTTGCACTTGTATTGATTTCAATTGGAGTAGCTCACCCAAGGGAATAATAAAAATGTGGAATAAAACTGATTTATGAGAACAAAATAAAACCTTTTGTGAGTGTAATGAATTGGTACTATTTAACCCTTTCAATCACAGGGTGAAAAACTATTTATTTTTTAAGAATGCTGAACTAGCCAAAAGAAGTCATATCAGAAATGCCAATACTGCCAAGTGCCATTACACGAAGTTGTAATACTGGGGAAGAAATGCTGCTCTAAACTTGATGGAAGGCATTATTTGACATATGACATGCTTTTAGCTTTCCTGGGCCAACTTCTATGTGTCATCACAAATGATGGACCTATAGACCCAAACTATTACAGAATCACTCAGTAGATGTTTATTGTGCGTATTTACATGATTTATAAGACAGTTGAGAAGCTAGAACAAAACATGATGGTACAACATTAACTACATTTAATTTTTTTCTTAATATGAGCGTTCTTGGTTTTAACTCAAAACTTAGCATTTAACAGTTATATTCATGGGACACTCAACAATATTCAAGGATAACAGGGATATTCAGGAGAGAGAGTTTGGCATAATTTGGCACAAGTATTTGCCTTAAGAAAATTGGAGGACCAAATAAAAAAGGAGATGATTTGTTTATAAAACCCAGCAACTGTTTGACTCTATCAATTGAGCCAACCAGCCAAGCAGCTGATTCAATAAGAAAAATGTCAGTCACGTCATTATTTCTTGAAACTCGGTAGACAAAACATTCCCAATAGTTTGGCATTGATTTAACTTTTAACTTTTCCTCTGTGTTAACGTCTTATACATATGTTCTAAATCTTTGCTGTCCAATACAATAGCCCCTATCCACATATGGCTATTGAGTACTTGAAATGTGGCTAGTATGGCTGAGGATCTGAATTTCTAATTTGATTGTAATGAATTTAAATTAAAAATTGATCATTGATTCAGTTACTGGAAAATTTGAAACAATTTGGTATGTAGATCTACTTTCTCAACTGAAAACTTATGACATCTAAATGCAGATTGAATATACCTGATAAAAAATCTGAATTGAAATATAAGTGTAAAATACAAACATAGATTTGGTAGAAAAAATAATGTATTATCTCATTATTAACTTGTAGGTTTTAATTACATGTTAAAATAATGATATATTTTAGATAGATTGGATTAAATAAGGTATACTACTATTTATTTTTATTTTTATTTTTATTTTTATTTTTTGTGACTGGGTCACTCTGTTGCCCAGACTGGAGTACAGTGGTGTGATCTCGGCTCACTGCAAACTCCGCCTCTCACGTTCAAGTGATTCTCCCACCTCAGCCTCCTGAGTAGCTGAGAGACTATAGGCATGCACCACCACTCCTGGCTAATTTTTATATTTTTAGCAGAGATGGGGTTTCGCCATGTCACCCAGACTGGTCTCAAACTTCTGACTTCAGGTGGTCTGCCACCCTCGGCCTCCAAAAGTGCTGGGATCACAGGTGTGAACCACTGCACCAAACTACTAAATTAGTTTTAATTGTTTCATTTTACTTTTTAAAAGTGTGCGTTTTAGAAAATTCAAAATTATATATGTAGCTCACATTATATTTCTATTAGGCAGTGCTGTTCTGATGTGCTAAAGGAACAATTAGAATGCACATTCAAAATCCAGGTTCATTTTCATTTTAAATCAATGGAAGAAAACCTCATTGTTCAAAGATCTGCCTACCTATACTCACAAGAGATGGAGGTGAAACTGTTATTGACAGAATGCACAGATTCTGTTCAATACATTGCATTGAATTCATAGTCCTAAGAAAGCTGATTTCAGAACAACTTAGGAGTGTTACAAGAAGGAGTGCGTTGATTTGTTATCAATTTGGCTTGTACTGTCATTGTGTTTAATGAAAGTACATAAAGGTAACTTTATTTATCTCCACTGGCATAAAAGGGCTTTTAAAAAAATTAATACATTTTACTATTTACAATGAAACATAATTTAATTCAGTCTGATGGTATCATAATTATTACAGCATAATAATTTTTCTAGCATGATAACTTTGGCATGTATGCCATACAGAGTAAATCATTAAATAGGAAACAGGTACAAATCAGAAAGATAATAAGAAAATCTATTATCATAAAGACATAAATTATTAGGGAAAAGTGGAAGTAAACCACTTTGAGCCAAAGAGATTCAAGAAAAGTAAGGTGATAATAAATAATAATTGCAATTGCTGGGCTTCTGAAAGAAACTGAGGCCCAAGGTTTTTAACATCTCTTGTATAATGAACTCAAGATTTTTGTTCCCAATTTCTTATTAGAGTTTGAAGTTTTAAGGTCTTTTGTTTCTGAAATGCTTCCAATAGTTTTGCTATGAGATGAAACATGATATAAAGTCATGTTTCCTCTTTTGGCTTCATATATTTCTTCTTTGTCTAACTATAAAAGAAATTTTTTTTATTATTAATGTTAAGGCTGTATCAGCACCATAAAGAGAAAAGCTGAAATTACCTAAAATGTGAAGATTATCATTGTTATTAATATTTTGGTGTATTTTGGTGTGTGTCCATCATATTTGTTCGGATATATATATATATATACACACACACACACACACACACACATCTATATATATACATACATCTATATATATGATCTACTATCATATATTGCAATTATAGAATTTTATGATGCTCATTGTTTTATAGCTGTAAGAATGTATATTTTCTCATCAACAAATATACAGTATAATCTTTGTAATGGATTTACCACATCTTCAAGCCATAGAGTTGAATATTTAGAAACACGCACCCTCTTGATTTTTATTATACAAATAAACCCTGTCAGGGACATAATTTTATAAGGATTTTCCTGTGCACCTATCTAATTTTTTTCTTAAAATTTCAATAAGGAAAATTTCTGAGGTTCTCAATGGATAGGAATATCTGAAACCTCTTATATTTACTTCATAAGCTTATTTTAATAATCTCGCATGAATTACTGGAAGCAAATAATTACTAAAAAAATTGGTCATGTCTTATTTAAAGAAACCATAGTGTATGGATTGTATCTGTGACACAGAACTTGAATTACAGCTCTTTCTGTTCAAAGTAAAAATGTCTATCCTGTCTGTTAATGTGTTATATCCAGCTAAGTTCATATGACTGAGTGGGCTGGACTCACGTTCTTTGAGTGTACAGATCTGTGTATTTTCTGTCTTCCTGGAGCTGGAGAAATTGCTAACTCAGAGACTTATAAATATTTTAAAAGTATTGAATAAAAATGGCATGTTTTAAAAACACTGATGTAATACCAGAGATTTTTAAAATATTATAATAAAAATAAATGAACACAATCACAAAAGTAAAAATACCTGGAAATATCTAACTAAAAATACCTAACAAAAAATGTGAGGTCTTTATGGGGAAAATAACAAAACTTTACTGTGAGATATAAGCTGCTTAAGTAAATGGAACAATAACACATTTCCAGGTGAGAAATATTTTAAGATGTAAGTTTCACAAGAATTAATGTATAGGAAGGAGACTCCATTAAAAATATCGGTGGCATTTTTTCAACTCAATCTAATGTTCAATTGGAAGAATATGCATATGAAAAGAACTAAGACCTTTTAACAGAAATGAATAATAACCTGAAGGGAGAAAATAATAACTTTACCCATAAGATACAAAGGTATTTTCTAAATAATTAAGATATTGAAAGCACCACAATTCAATCAGAATAGAGACAGGTATAAGGAGAACAAATAAACGGCTCAGAAACAGGCAGCATCATGTAAACAAATTTAAGTCTGATAAATTTAGCAAAATAAAGCAACATATTTTTCAACTCTAGATGGAGAAAATATTTTTTATAAAAATAAATTAGCAAAAATTTAATTATCAAAAATCTAAAGTACTACATCATAAACCTCATAAAAAGACCAAAAAGATAAATTGGATAAAATATTTAAAATTGTAATGACTAAGAATTACTATTTATAATATTTAAGCTGCCATAAATACCAAAACAAATTTTAAAACCTCTAAAATATTCTGGGCAAAGTGTGTGAGCAGACAAAAGAGAAAGACAAACAAATAGGAAAAGAACATATGGAAAATGTTTGATCTCAATAGGAATAAAAGAAATGCAAATTAAAGCAATCTACCATTTTTATCTATCAAATTCA
The DNA here is from genome assembly GCF_028878055.3 of Symphalangus syndactylus. Taxonomy (NCBI): domain Eukaryota; kingdom Metazoa; phylum Chordata; class Mammalia; order Primates; family Hylobatidae; genus Symphalangus; species Symphalangus syndactylus. The sequence goes on from NC_072434.2 coordinate 61,042,065, forward strand.
TGTAATTACAGACAGATGAACACATTTGTATACTATTAGAAGCCATGTGAAATGATGTAATTTTTTTGAAAGCATTTTGCCATGCATATCAAGTGTCTTCAAAAATATACTCAACCTTTAATTTAGCAATTCCTTTGTAGTTATACATATTAAGGAAAAATGTGGAAGTATGTGTTAACAATAAATATTCTTTCAAATAGTAAGAATAAAAAACCTAAATATCCAACAATAAGGAATTGATAAATACATATTGGCACATCTGTACTATAGTATATTAAGTACCTATTGAGTATTAAATACTTGTTATGAGTTTTTTTGTGTAATAGAAGAAATATTCATGATATAATGTTAAATGTGTAAAGTATGATATGTGTTTGTAGTAAGATCTCAATACATTATATATGCAAACACATGAATACATATATATATATATACCTCCATACAAAAAACCACTGCAAGCCAATAACACATTTATAATTGGTACTTTTTTTTTTTTTTTTTTAGACAGAGTCTTGCTCTGTAGCCCAGGTTGGAGTGCAATGGCACGATCTTGGCTCACTACGATCTCCACCTCCTGGGTTCAAGCAATTCTCTGCCTCAGCCTCCCGAGTAGCTGGGATTACAGGCACCCGCCACCATGGCTGGCTAATTTTTTTTTTTTGTATTTTTAGTAGAAATGGGGTTTCATCATCTTGGACAGGCTGGTCTTCAACTCCTGACCTCATGATCCACCTGCCTCAGCCTCCCAAACTGCTGGGATTACAGGCATGAGCCCCTGCACCCGGCCTAACTGGTACCATTTTAACAAAACTGTCCCTGAAGAAAAAAGATACTCCAATCTAAGCCTTTAGCTACTAAATGTAACTAATATTCATCTGTGTAACAATTGAAACTTTGACTTTTTTTTTGTGATTATTGCAACTACACTTATACTTTATGCCAAAGTCTTTAAAAGAGTCTGCTGCATGAAGTAGCTCCTGTCTAACTTTCTAGTCTCATCTATGCCATTCTTTTCTTCATTCCCTATCCCAGCTATAACGGCCTTCTTTCATTTTCTCAAATCCACCACAATTTTACCTTCCTCACATCCTTTACAAATGTCATTCACTTTGGAATCCTCTTTCTGGTTTCTGAGTTGGTGTCTAGTCATGTTACAGTTACCCTAAATGTCATCAGCTCAAAAGAACTTTCTTGACCCTCCAATTTATATTGTTTCTTATTATGAAAATCTTAGTTATATATAATTTTACTTTAATAGTTATTAATGTCTGTAATTTTATATTTCTATATAATTACTAAATATGATTACTTGGGTAATTTCTAGCTCCCTTTGTAAACCACAAGCCCCTTCAGCACACAGACCATGATTGCTAGATATTTAAGTACTTTCTAAATATTTAAGATGTTGAAAGCATAGTGACTAAGTTAGCGTAGTGATGATTTGGAGAAATAGGTTTACACTGGGAAGGAATAAATATCCCAGAAACAGCCACCATCAGTCATATAAATTTAAATGTCTAATAAATTTAGCAAAATAAAACAACATATGATTCATCTCTAGATAGAGAAAATTTCTCCACTCAACTCCAGCACTTATCATTTTGTTTCTGTCTTGTTCCATAAAACAAGCTAGATATATGCTTTTTATATGAAAAAATGAATGAATGTCCAAATAAACGAATAAATTTCTTAATTTAATTCTATGATTTTTGATTTCTGCTTCTTGGGTGTAAAACTCCCTTCGCTTCTCCCCAAAGACATATTACTAGAAGGAAAAACATAAATTTTATTTGCAACACTATTTATAAATAAAGAATCCAAATTCTCTAAAAACCATACACTTTTTTTTTCATAAATAGCCCACTAGAATCCTTAGATTCTGCAACACTAATAATTAGTAAAGGAACACATTGATTATGAAGAATTTCACACAAAAATTTTGGAAATATATTTGATGTGGGCTGTTCTTGGTATATAGAACTATGATTTAGGAGTCACCTATTATCACTTTCTAAGAGGCCAAACATATGGTTTGTAATCCTCATAACTCTATATAATGATGAGGACGCATCACCATCCAAGGAAGCTGATCCCTAGATTCCCACAGGAGAAGTTCAGGAATCAGAGAAGGGAATTCCTTGCTGTGGGGTGTGTCTTAGAGGCTAGAGAAGGACATTGGCCCCAGGTGGTTTTTTCCTATTTCTCTGTGTAACCCATTCTTCCATTTTCCTCTAACACCAATTCACAGCTGACACTTTCCTGTTGAGAACCTCCTAGGTATAATGGCTATATGTTCAGTCTACCAAAATCTAAAAACTGATTCTAATATTGCTACATTAAATTGGCATTGAACCATTGCCACAACAAAGCATGCAAAACCCAACACTAGACAGGCATATCAGTGGTACACAACTATAGGTAAACATTATGTATCTGTCCCACAGCTGGCTTATCCAGTTGAACTTTATCATGCATGTATTAGAAATCCCCCAAATCACTTGTGGTGTGGGTTTGAAAATGGTTTGAGTATTTTTCAATGCTTTAAAAATTTCTCTAAATAGGAGAATTTTATTTTATTTTTTAAATTATGCAAAGCCTTCCAAAGCCAAAGGTACATCATCTGGGTGATCTGCTGGTTGTATTTTGCTTCTAACAGGCTCCTTTATTGAGGAGTTAGAATGGAGAGATTCCTCCACAGAGAAGTTCTGCAGAGTTTGAAACATAAAGTTAAGCCATGAGGACAATGAAATCCAGTGCCCTCTCATGGCTCTGTGGGCCGCATATCCTGAATCAGTGTACAACCCATGGTTACAATTTCCATTTCATCATTACATCGCCACCTCAACAGACACAACAGCATAGAGTATGCACTTGTTCATTATGTCAAGAAAATAGCCAATTAAATATCAGACACAAATTCAATAAGCTGCTGCATGAGGTTGAGAAGAGATGAGGTCTTAAACAAGTTTGATAAATTAATGCTTAACTCCATTCTTGTGGAAGAATATGTCCTAATTAAACATTTCTATAGCTTTATTGGCCATGACATGATATACAATCAGAAGTGTCAATACATTCAGTGTGTATACATTCTATAGCCCAATATTTGAAATGACATATATCTTGTTATTGCCGTTTATATTTTCATTAACAATATGGCCATCATTTGTAGTCCAGAAAAAATGCCTTTTGATTTCCCAAGTGTTTAGATTTGTATGTATTTATACATCCAGAAATGTGTTGGAACCTTACAGAAAGATACAATAACTATACTTTCTTTTTTGCATGAGACATTTGCTTCCAAACAAATAGAAATAGAATAATTTTCTCGATTTCCCCTACATTCCCACTGTTTTTTTATATTAATACTTGCTTTGACCATAAGAACATTCTCCCACAGTTTTTATTCCTAATATCTTTTGTGCTAATTTAGAAACAACATCTGAAATGGTCAGGAAGAGCGGTCTGGGGCTGTTGTCTGTAACTAAAAGAACTCCTTATCACGACACTCATTGAATTTCTTCTAAGTCTCTAAAATAAATCGTGTGGCTAATAATGATCTAATGTCATAAGACATAGTACAATATCTTTAACATGTTGTTGCTTGATGATTATTTGTGTATGAAATACTATCACCTGCTGCTTTAGACTTTAACTGGGTTTCAATTTTCACAGATTCCCTTTTATATTTTTAAATGAGATAAAGGTGTACTTTCTTTGACCTTTCTTTCTAAAAATATATGCTCTGAAATCAGAATATGTGGGCATAAAAAGAAACAGACCAACGACAATCCACACTACGCTGTTCTACAGCTGCGTGGTGGACGTTATGTTCCCTTTTCTCCTCGGCTCTTTCTTCCACCAGGAAATATACTTTATAAGATCTCAGGTGAACTCACTCCTGCTGCCTGACCCCCTAACTCATTACGGGAAAATGAATTCAGATTGCTTGAAAAGAAGCTGCCTCTTTTATCTTCCCACTGACTGACAAGCAACTACAAAGTTCTCCGACGGGATTCCAAGTTACAAGCTGTACTGCATCACCGGAACAATTCCCCCACCGGCGGGTTTTCCCAGAGGGCAGCGTGTCAGATATACTGCATGGGTTGCAAGCACAGCTCTGAAACCGCACATTTCCCTCCACACTAAAAAACAGATATCAGGGACTATAAAACAAAGCTGTCCCTTTCCTAACAGCATTAGCCTTCCTACAGACTCTTTGGAAGTCTAAGATGTTCCCACATATAATTATTTTCCTTACCTTCTCAAGAAAATAAATGCTTCTGTATCTTTTTTTTCCCTCTTGTAATTTTTATAAAACACAGTTTATTCTGGGAAGAAAAGCGTCCAGAGAACCAGAGTGTGTGAAAAGGACACTGGATTTCTCTGGGTAACCTTGAAAAATCGACTGCATTTCTTTGGTTTTTCAAGATTTTTTAGAGATTTAGAGCATTTGAATATGCTGACATTCTAAAGCACTCTTTCTGGTAACTGGCAATTCTGAGAGAAGGTAAGCCTATTCTGGGTGCTAGGATTTTTCGGAAGTGTAGTTAAAAATATGCATTCATCTAGTTTAAACCAGCAATGAAATACTTTCTGCATTTGTGCAGTTTCCGTTCCCCTTTAATTTCTTTTGTTTTTAGATGGGGATTTATCCCAAAGAGCAAACACTTGATATCAATATTGAAATGAGATATGGACCCCAATTATAGCAGAAGAGAAAGTTCAAGCTCAGAGAATGGGGGATGGGGAGCCATCACGTTTATACTCTATCTCTTCTACCTGGAAATATCCTAATCGGTCTTTAACGCGCCCCACTCCTTCCAGATGTTGCCACTGCAGTAAAAACTTTATGCCCCTCCTGCTCCCCATAATGTAACCTCAAAAAAACCAAATCTCCCATTCCTCAGTCCTCCCCTAACACCATCATTTTGTCTCAGGTATAAAGAGGCTCCTTTATTTCTCTGACCACTCCTATTTAGTTTTCTTTTCTGTTTTGCAGACTCCTTGGTGTTTTTGTTTGATTACCCCTAGCAACTGTTGGAAAAACATATGCAGGCAAAACGTAAGAAGAAAGTTAAATTTAACATCCCACAAGTCACCAAAAGACCTTTCCTGAATAATCATTGAAAATACGTGAAGATGCCCTGCTTTCTGTAAGCTTCCACCTTAGGACTTCTGGCTCACCACCCGGATCTCCTCCTTGGAGCCAGAAGCACCGTGCTTACTCCAAATTACTCTGCTCTTGAATCATCTGGTCTTGTGAGCTATTTTTCCTAATGTTTTTCAAAAATAATATGTATATACTATAGATTTTTTAAATTGAGTACATATAAAAGGAAAAATGGGAAGATAAACCATTCACAATACAACCACCTAGAGATAACAGATATATTTTCCAAATTTTCATTTGCCTTTTTAAAAACATTTTTAAATACTAATTGGGTTTCTTTTTTTCAGGACCATCAGGTCTTATAAGCAAATAAAAAGCATCTGATTATGCTCATTTCATGAGCATTTAACAATTTAATAATTGTTCTTTCTATCTTCCATTTCCTTTCTTTCCTGGTTCTTGCCTTCCACCCTTACTTTTGAGGACTTACTTTGGGTTAGACGTATTTACTCTGGGAAAAGTCACCTAAAACCTATTTGTTGTACCTCTCCACATTCAGAAAGAATTATCTGAGATCCATGAAATGATTCAGTTTCAACCTTAAAAACTGATAATTCTGCTTTTCTTTTTTTTTTTTTTTTCTAAAATGCCATTTCCCTTTACTAATGCTTAAGGATCATTTTCATTTACCCTCTTTCTTCCCCCACAGTAATCCATATCTCTCTTTTTCAAATAAATATCTTTAATCTGTAGCACAGCACAAAATAGGGGATTAGGAGAAAGAGACATTTGAAGATGAAAACTAAGCTGCAGTCCAGTTTTTCAGAGCAGGTGAGAGTTAACAGTGCACAAAGGACTCAGCAATTAGCACACCCTGGTGCTTTGCCTTAGAAACTCTGACACAAAACAATCTGTCAGGATATCAAGCAATGAAGATCACTTCCCAATTCATTTAAAAGGAAGGATAATGAAGAATTAAACAATTCGCAGAGGACTCCACAATAACCACTTAAGAAAAAAGCAGGATATGTGTACTAAGACATGGCATTGTCTACTAAGTACAGGATCAGTGTGAAGAATCCAAGGGAAGTCTAGTAGTAAGGAAGCTGCCATTTGTAAAAATTAGTCTATAGGATCTCAGAATATTTTCTTTATCTTTTCATAGTTTTTATTTTTCTTCTTCACAATTAGATTGTTTTATATTTGTAGCTGAGAATACTTTTGAAGCTCTGTAAAATGATGACGTAACCCTAAATCATCATGGCACAATACTTTCATCTACCAGTTAAATAAATGGAATAGAATTTATGATTTTATAAATAGTTTTACATAAGCCAGGTTGCTACTACTATGCTGTAAAATTTTAATTTTTATTCCCAAACTTATACATTTGTTTGATTTTTTAAAAATTATATATTCAATACGTTTCATAAGGAATGATTATAAACCTGTTATCTATAATTTAAATTGATAGTTAATTCATATGTGTGAAAAAATACTGAAGATGTTGTAAAGTGATCACTGGGAGTTGACTGTTCACCTGTGCAAGGTGAATGGTGCACCCTTGAGAGTCATTGAGCAAAGCACTTATTCCAGGTCAGTAAATGGCACTTGTGTACCCTAGAAAAACTAATTTGTTGATCATATGTTCCTCATAATTGAGTAGATGTTTCAAATCAGGTAGAATCCCACAGAAAAGTGCTAATCCTTACTTTTATGGTGGACGTTAGCAAATGGCAAAAATACATTCTAATATAACCAAGTGTAGGTTGGTTGATCTGTTAATTTTTGCCATTCATATCTGTTCGTGCTCTCTCCATCATTCTCTTTAGTTTTTCCATATTCAGTTTATTCTCATCCATAATTAAAGAGAAAGACCCAGTGTTACCAAAATCTTCCCTTAATTATTTCTGTTCCACTTGTCACACCATCTAGTTTCTTTCCTGCCTCATGCACTTGAGAATAACTTGGCTAAGTTTGTCTGCCATAGCTTTTTTGTTTGTAAATTCCGTCAGGACAGAGATTCTTCAGGTCCAAACTTTGTTGCCATTTTACACACCACACACTAGTTGAGAGTCTAATTAATTAGATTATCATTTTCCCCTGGTAAGATGCCTGCATTTTAGATAAAATGACAATAATCTTAGCAGCAAAAAGACTTCAAATGTTTGTAAAAGTTAGATGAACGATCATCTAATAGACAGATACAAACATTTGAAATCGTGGCTTTCAGAAGACCGGTATCTGAGAGTGAAGTCTACATATAATTATTAAAAGTAGACCTTTTCAGTTATTTAATTTTAATGTTAATATGTAAAATGTACATACTATAATTACTTAAATCATATATAATTATAAAATATTAATGAATACACAACATAAATGTGCAAGATCTATATGAAGAAAACTTTGAGCTCTTGCGAGAGACACAAAAGACACAAAATAGAAAGTATAATGATATCATTGATCAGAAAAACCCAACACTATAAAGATATTAATTCTACCTAAGTCACCTGTAAATTCTGTTCCATCCTTATAAAAACAGCATCAGGACTTCTGGGGTAAAATTGGAAATACATAAATATCATTTTAAAAAATAAACATGAAATAATAAGTAGGAAATTATATAAAATAAAAATAATGAAGAGGACTAGTTCTACAAGGCAATAAAATATATTCTACAGTTTTAATCATTAAGATACCTTGATAATGTAAATAAAGGTACAGATATGTCCACACGTATTTATTAATAAAGATAGAAATTTAGGAGCTCTTGCAGATGACAGCTCAAGCCAGTGGGGAACAATAAGGATTATTCAGTAT